>NC_069501.1:1000621860-1000639360 GCF_027579735.1 Bombina bombina
GGGAGTTTGGGGGGCAATGGGGGATCCTACACTGCAGAAAATATAAAAAAAGCCTTTTATTTTAGTACTGGCAGACTTTCTGCCAGTACTTAAGATGAAGGGTGACCATTGTGGGGTGGGGGAGGGAAGAGAGCTGTTTAAGTGGAATTAGGGAGGGATCAGTGGGTGGGATGTTTCAGGTAGGAGGGTAATCTATACACTAAAGTTAAAATTAAACCTACAAGCTACTAATTACTAAAAAGCCATATATGTCTGCTATTTCTGAACAAAGAGGATCCCAGAGAAGCATTTACCACCATTTGTGCCATGATTGAATTTCAGTGAGAAACCTAAAGTTTGTGAAAAAGTTAACAATTTTTTTTATTTGATCGCATTTGGCGGTGAAATGGTGACACAAAATTTACCAAAATGGGCCTAGATCAATACTTTGGGTTGTCTACTAAAAAAAATATAATAAAAAAATTATAAAAAAAGGCTCTATTTCTGTTTAAATGTAGTGATGGCAAAAATGCAAAAAATGCTCTGACCTTTTGGGGAAGTTTTTGTCTGAAATGCTTAAAGGGTTAATGTCCATTTAAAGCTCTAGAAACAGACCAGAATTTATATCCCTTAATGAGAAAATGTTCAGTACCTGATCCCAATGGGATATCTTTAAAATCCAGTCTGGCTCCAGCACCTTAGGGTGGAATAGTATGTAAAACACCAACTTATTTTAGTGGCATTTAGCTCAGTGTCTCTCAACTCCAGTTCTCAGGACCATTACATATGCCAGGTATTCATTATATCTTAACTAGAGCACAGGTGAAATAATCAGCTGATCAGTAGCCATGGTTACTAACCTGCTCTCACCCATCAGCTGATTATTTCACCTGTGCTCTAGTTAAGATATAATGAGTATCTGGCCTGTTAAGGGTCCTGAGGACTGGAGTTGAGAAACACTGATTTAGCTAATTTATTTTGCATTATATACAACTTATGTTAGTATAATTGTTCATTGTCACGTCAGTGTCTTTTACATGACTGTTTTACTTATTTATAATATGCTGAAAAGCACATATAAAAAGGGTACATATTCAAAACCATATTAATCAAACTAATACTAATATCTATAGACAGTTTTCAAATAATGATTCAGTTAGATATATACTGAGTCAAGTCCCACTTAGATGATGTGACACACAATTTGGGGTCTGTTCTCCATACCACACAATGAATTAGTATTTTGTTGTGAAATAAATTAATTTGTTTCAAAATAAGATGCTTTAATTATTTAGATCATTTTATTTGGTTGCATTATAATGTGCCTTTAAGGTTGTCAAGTTACTAAATTGTGAAACCCTACAGTCTTTGATATAGAGATAGATATAAGTGCTTCAGTTGATCTGGTACATTCTTTACACTGAGGTAGATGGGATGTCTATTATAGCTGTTTCAGATAAGGAAGATGGGATGTCTATTATAGCTGTTTCAGATAAGGAAGATGGGATGTCTATTATAGTCGTTTCGGATAAGGGCAATTAGGATAATCTAATACATGGTCAATACTAGTAGTTTTTACACAAATATATATTATTACGTTACAGAAAAAACATGTGGCTTCCTATACTGTTACTGCTGTTTGCTCTGATCCTGGTGTACAGATGGTACAGACAAAGTCAAATACTAGAGAATATCTCAGATAAATATGTGCTGATCACAGGATGTGACTCTGGCTTTGGGAACTTAGCAGCAAAACAGCTGGATTGCCGTGGTCTGAAGGTGCTGGCTGCTTGTCTGACTGAGAAAGGTGCTGAGGAGCTGAAGAAGGAGACGTCCTGCAGACTACAGACTGTGATCCTGGATGTTACTGACAGTGAGAGGGTGAAGTCCACTGCAGAATGGGTATCTAGTATTGTTGGAGATGCAGGTGAGATCAACTTTATTCATCTTTCTTTTTTAAGTTTTATTTTTTGACAACCATTTTAGTCGCCCTACTTTTAACAGATTATCTCACTCCCTCTCATGTAATTTTGTAAGTATTCACTGTTTCTCCAGGATTACCAGTGTATGTATATCATTTGTAGCTCACTGTTCCTAGATTAGTGAACAACACTCCCCTAAATCCTATTGTAAAGACTTCGACCTTCAATACTTTGACAAATTACCCAGAAGAAGTCCAATGCAATATGGGTGAAACGTGAGTCACAGTATAGGTCAAGAGAGAAACCAGCTGAATCCCCCTGCTTCTTGGATGACTACTTGGGAGGATATAAGTCCTCAACTGTGCTACCTATAATTATACTGCAAGAAGTAGGCAACAACAAAAGTTTAAAAAAGTCAATGTGTGTCGACACATAAGGCAACTGGTGATATAGGCAAATAGAAACACAGACAATGGCTGATATAGGATGTCTGAGGGGCTAAACAAAGTAATAAAAATAGCCCTAATGCCGTAATATCAAATGTATCTCTCACCCTTCTTGGTCACGTAAAGTCCAGTGTCATCTGGCCTAGCCCGCAGGAAAGCAGATAACAAAAAGACCCTTTGTGTGCAAACCAGGTGCACACGGAGCCGGTCCGGCACTTGACGCCCTCTCTGACCGCTCCGGTCTCCTCTGCCCGATTCCTCCTCGATGGCATGTGATGTCACTGGACCTTCTTCCGGTTCACGGAACCTCTTTCACCTGGGTGATGCTGTGAAAACCTCGGTAACCTCCGAGACCAAGGACGGTATACTGAGATATGCAGATAAGACACACTGGTAACTGGTGCAACCTCGGTTCCACAAGATAGAAATAACAAAGTTCAAATGAGGTGCACAAACAGCCAGTTGTGAAAACGAATTTTCTTTTCTTTATTGCAAGTAAAATTTCAAGTTCCCTCCAGGGATACAGGAATCACAAGTTAGTAGCGAGTGGAGAAAGCTTCACTCTAGTGACTGTCTGCTTAATTTCAGTATTGTCAGTCTAAGTCCATCAACGCGTTTCGCCATGTACCATGGCTTTATCAAGATCTTGATAAAGCCATGGTACATGGCGAAACGCGTTGATGGACTTAGACTGACAATCACAAAGTGATATTATACCACCACTATCTAGGATTGTAAAGGATTTGTTGGAACTACCTTTTTATTTCTAAATACTCTGCGCAGAGTTTTCCTTCTAACCGGATCTACATTTGAGATGCACCAAGCGTCCGTGACGTCACCAGCTTTTAGGAGCCGCTCTGGACACCTGTGCTGTACCCAGACGGAGGATTCAGCTCGAGAAAGGTGCAGGTAGGCACTGTAGAGGTGTAGCGGCCCTACAGCGTGGTTGATAGGGATCACATTCCTTTATTTCAAAAAGACTATCGTATATAGATGAATAACAACAAAAATTGATTGTATGCAGCTCTACTTCTGATATTTGGTTGTATATACAGAACCATACAAAAACGGAACTTTTCTACTAACCAAGTCCCATATGAACTTATATAATAGAGGTGGATTTTAAAGATTGGTTTCATTTATGAGAACATAAACTCTAAGATTTTTTTCAACACTTTGCACAGTCTAACAAGACTTTTTTCAAGTGTTATATACTTTTAAATGAGTTGTCTCCAAACAGTGAACAGCCATTTTTAAAACCAATTTTATGTTTATGTACATGACCGGTCATAGTATCACTTATATGTTTTTTATGTGAACTTTTTAATAGAATAAATAATTTATATCTGAACACCAGACTGTTTTTTGATACCTAATCACATTTTTTATGCCATATAAATATAGGAGCATTCACAATTTTTTTACATAAAATTAGTTATTATATTTCTCTAAATAACAGTTTATTATTATATATACGCCTTATGGGAGCAGATTAGTGTGTATTGCAGGGGTTAGATTTGCGCACCTTATAAACATTTCTTTTCTTAGATACCTTCTGCTGCAGCCATTTGCTGATAAATATGGTAAAAAAAACAGGCCCTAGAACTGACCCCCGAGGAACACCACTAGTAACTTTCTCATCTGCTAAATGTACTCCATTTTTAAGACACTGTAGTCTATGATTTTACCTACTTAATTTTTGAGTCTAGAGTAGACCAAAGAAATACAGTTTATGAATTTGTTTTTTGAGTAAGACTGTGTGAAATGCTTTGCTGAAATCTACACGAGCTTCATATATTTCTCCATCCTTGTCTAATACTTTAGTTACATAGCCAAAAAAGTCTGACATGATCTACGTGAAGTAAAATCATCATAAAATCTGACTAGAGTTTACTATTGACTATTACTAAAGTTAAATTGACAGGCCTTTAGATACATGGGCCTTACCCACTGCACTTTTTATGGAGATGTACTAAATTAGCTATTTTCCAATCATCTGGAACAACTTGTGTCAATAAGGATTGATTAAAAAGATCAGCTAACAGAGTAACACAGATCACTGTGCGCAAAAAAAGTTTTACCTTTGCAGTTTTTGGCCAAGAGATCTAAATGTGTGTGCACTTTATTCTTAGTGTAGTCAAACTTAAAAATGTTGTAAATGTAATAGCACACATATACAAACTCACATATTGACATTCACACACCCTCCCCCTCTCTTACATTCTTTCTCTCACATACACACTTCCTCTTACACTCTCTCTCACACACACACCCCCTCTCTTACACCCTATATCACACACATTCCATTTTCTTTCTCACACTCTCCCCCTCTCCCTTACGCACTCTCCCTCTCCCTCAAGCACACTTTCCCTCTTCCTATCACACAAACTCCCTCACACTCTCCTCCTCTCTCTTACTCTTCCTTTCTCCCTCACACACTCCCTCAACCTCTCATTCCTTATCTCTCTTTCACTCCCCCTTCAACATCTCCCACTCTCTCTGCCACTCTTTCCCATGTCTCTTAAACTCTCCCCCCTCTCTGTCTCGTCTGTCTCTCACACAATCTTCCCCTCTCTTTCTCTATCTCTCCTCCTCTCTCTCTTACTCTTCCTTCTCTCACACACACTCTCCCCTCTCGCTTACTCAGTCTTCCTTCTCTCTCTCTTTCACATACTCTCCCCCTCTCTCTCAAACACACTCCCCATTTCACACTCTCCCCCTCTCTATCTTACACTCCCCCCCACTCTCCCTTTCTCCTCTCTCTCACATGCACACTTTCCTCCGCTTTTCTACATTCTCCTCTCACTCTCATTTCCCCCTCACACACAATCTCCCTCATCTCTTTCTCACATTCTCTCTCTTTCCCACACTCTCTCCCTCTCTCACACTCCCTCCTCTCTTACTTACTTTCCTTCCTTGTCTTTCTCACTCTCCTCCTCTGTCTCACACTTTTCCGCCTCTCTTACACACTCTCCCCCTCCCTCTCCCCCTCTTACTCTAACACTCTTCCTCACTCTCCTGCAAGAAGATAACTCTCTGATACATGTGTCATAGGTCAACCCAAGTAAAGGAAAAAAAAAAATGTTGAGGACAACCCACCTCTGTTTTTCATCCCTTGGATGGAAAAGCAGAATCAATTATAATGCCCAATGTGACTACTAAATAAAAAAAATATAGTTTTGTTGTAAATGTTGTTACAAGAAATACCTAGTCTATGACTATGACATGATTCATACTTAATTTCAGTATAGCAAAAAGGCTCTGGAGGGGGCAAAGATGATATAAAAATATGGATATTAACAGAAGGACAAATGATTTCTGGGAGTTTTCCCAGCTTAGTCTATGTGAGGATAACATACCATAATACTTTATCATTCACAATACGTAGTGGTTTTTCCCTGAGAAGAGTATACCTTTTAGTGTATAACCCTTATTAAAGGGACTTTATATACAGTTTACATTTATTACATTTTGCATAGTGTATAAAAATGTTAAAAAAAATGTCTTTTTATAACAAAATCCCCTGTTAAAAAATGTCATGTGGTCTCTTGGAGTCTGCTTATATAAGCACAATTGTACCAGCTTCAGAAGAAAAAAGTTGCCTTTGCTTTAAGTAGGGTTACTTACCCTGTTACTGCTCTGCTGCCGTCCCGCTGTATTCAGTCACAAACCACAGGTAGGTATAACAAGTATTTCCCACCTCTTAACTCCCGATAAAATAACGTGCACTCATTCAAAGAACTAACTTCTGCTTGCAATTACTAGCCCGCGCTCTCTGGAATACCACCAATTAATAAAATAAATAAGATCTGGAGAACAGTTTTCTGTGAACTCTGAGGACTTTGGCCACACTATAATTTCAAAAGTTCAGTGGAGGGGAGTCTGTGAGCAATATGGAGGTGCTAAAGTGGCCGCACTATATATAATGCAGATACAAAAGAAAAGAATACTGCGGTTACACTAAGGTTTAATATTCTTAAGCGCAGACCACATTATCCTTTTCAAGTCTGCATTATGCTTAGTGTGGCCGCACTATGTTTTTCCTGGCAGCACTATGGTGTGGTCATGCTACTGCTGCATGGTCAACTTTATAGGGGAGGGCGGTCGTTTGGTAGACCTAACAGTCGACATTTTGGGCACCTCTGGCATACACAGTGAATAAACTGGACACATCCTTTCTATAGTGGAGAGACTACAATACTTCATTGGATACATCTTGCTACAATTGAAACTACTACACTTCAGTGAATACAGCTGGATACATTCTCACTACACAGGAGAGAAACACATGACATAAGGTACTGTAATGATATACCCTGCACCACAATGTAACTTACCTGTGGACTGAAGGAAGTCCAGCAAATATGATTAATCTCTGGTAAAGTCATTTATATCCAGCTTTGAAAATATTGTAAATATCCTCATTTGTTTGGTAAAACAAGCTGTTTTCATTTAACAGACTTTTATTTTACTAAACAGGTTTCCTAATCAACACATTCATGTGGCCTAATCAGATTGGATCTATGGAATTTACAGCTCAAAGAATTCTCCCACCCCAGTCAAATAAAAATTTTCACAACTCACGCAGAGTCTTAAAGCAAAATGGAGTTATCATGGGGCGCGATCCGATATAGATCGTAGTTTGCGGCGCAAGCGAGGGAACCCGCGTCGCCCGCAGTTTCAGCTCGCAACTCGAGCTATCCCATATATGTCGCCGTCAGATGCTAACGTGCCGTAAGTCTGACAAACCAGCGATGTCCAGAAATCTGCGCAAGTTCAAATTTCTGGCGTCGCCAGTGACTTGCAGCACGTTAGAAACTGCCGGCGCCTACAAAACCTGACTAAAGTCTAAATCACCCGCACTGTCTAACACACCACCCTAACATAGCCCGACACGTCTAACACGCCTCCCTAACATAGCCCGACACGTCTAACACGCCTCCCTAACATAGCCCGACACGTCTAACACGCCTCCCTAACATAGCCCGACACGTCTAACCCTCTATCCGCTATCCCCCCTCACTAGCCTAACAATAAAATATGTATTAACCCCTAAACCGCCGCCAGCTATATTAAATCTCTAACCCCCTAAAGTGAGCCCCTAACACCGCCGCCATCTACCTTACCTACCCCCTAAAGTGAGCCCCTACCCCGCCGCTATCTATTTTAAAATTATTAACCCCTAATCTAATCCCCCTACCCCGCCGCCATCTATATTAAATTATTTAACCCCTAAAATACTAAACTATCCCTACCACTAAACCTAAGTCTAACCCTACAAATAGCCCTGAAAAGGGCTTTTTGCGTGGCATTGCCCCAAAGTAACAGCTCTTTTGCCAGCCCTTAAAAGGGCTTTTGGCGGGGCTTTGTCACAAAGTAAACTGCTCTTTTGCCTACAATCTACATCCCCCTACACCGCGGCCACCTATAATAAATGTATTAACTCCTAATCTAATCCCCCTACACCGCCGCCAGCTATATTAACCCTAATTATATTAGGGTTAATATAGTTAATATAGTTATTATATTATATATATTAACTATATTAACCCTAATTATATTAGGGTTAATATAGTTAATATCGTTATTATATTATATATATATTAAGTATAATAACCCTATCTAACTCTAACATCCTAACTAAACTCTTATTAAAATAAATCTAATATTAATATTATTAATTAAAATATTCCTATTTAAATCTAAATACTTACCTATAAAATAAACCCTAAGATAGCTACAATATAATTAATAATTACATTATAGCTATGTTAGGGTTTATATTTATTTTACAGGTAAATTGTTAATTATTTTAACTAGGTATAATAGCTATTAAATAGTTATGAACTATTTAATAGCTACCTAGTTAAAATAATTACCCCATTACCTGTGAAATAAATCCTAACCTAAGTTACAAATACTGATAGTGGAGTACACCTAGCGCCTACTAAATAAGACCTCAGGCTTTGATAATTTGACACCTAGTTGTCAAAATGGAAAGATGAAACTAATAAGGTGTACCAAAGCGCCAACTATACGAAGGCTGGGTCTGGACCTAATGCAATATTATCAAACGATTACAATAAACAATTTATTGAGTACACAAATAAGTTAAAAACATGGATCCATGTATAAACAATCAAATTTATACAACAATAATAGCTAAATGAATAGTTAAAACAAATAGTTATGTAACGGATATAGCATTTAAAATTGTGCAAACATTGCTCTTAAAAATATTCATAAAAAATTCCAAATTTAGTATAAGGCTCACAACAGAAATTCAACTTTGTGTTTACCATATACACATACACAGATTTGTACAGCAATAATAGCTAAATGAATAGTTAAAACAAATAGTTAAATAGCAGATATGGCATTTAAAATTGTGCAAACAATGCTCTTAAAAAATATTCCTAAAAAATTCCAAATTAAGTATAAGGCTCACAACAGAAATTCAACTTTGTGTTTACCACATACACATAATAGGTGAAATATATTAGTCAGTTATATAATATTATCTAACCAATAATGTTCTCGATTCTATGCAATACTAAATATTGCCAATAGTGACTAATGTGTAGGGCTCTGAGTAAGACCTTTAACTGTGTGTTTACCACATACGCATTGTCAAGTAAAAAATATTGTGACAGCAATAAGCCAATGTAAAGAATGTGTATCAAAAAAGTTGTGTGCAAAAATTAGTGTACAAAAGATATTAATGGTCAAAAAATGGGTTGATCTTCAAAAAACGTGAATTAAGAACAAAGATTGTGAAAAATTAAAAACCAAAAATTTACAAAAACATTGTGGTGTGTTCCAATAGTAACTTATATAAATGTAAATAATAGTCCAAAAAATAGTCCAACAGTGAAAACTTAATAGAAAAAATAATCCAACAATAAATTATAATAAGTAGTGTGTCTCTTTAAGAAAAAACAATAATCCTTAAAGTGTTGTGAATCCTAACAGCAATAGTTATGGTGATTTTCCAAGTGTTTTATACTGAATAGCAGTGTCAGTACTTGTTAGCCGTTTTCCAACCCAAAATTCTATCTTCTTGGCAAATATTTTGTTATAAAAAAAAAAAAAAAAAATAGGTTGATCTTCAAAAAACGTGAATTAAGAACAAAGATTGTGAAAAATGAAAAACCAAAAATTTACAAAAACATTGTGGTGTGTTCCAATAGTAACTTATATAAATGTAAATAATAGTCCAAAAAATAGTCCAACTGTGAAAACTTAATAGAAAAAAATAATCCAACAATAAATTATAATAAGTAGTGTGTCTCTTTAAGAAAAAACAATAATCCTTAAAGTGTTGTGAATCCTAACAGTAATAGTTATGGTGATTTTCCAAGTATTTTATACTGAATAGCAGTGTCAGTACTTGCTAGCCATTTTCCAACCCAAAATTCTAATCTTCTTGGCAAATATTTTGTTATAATCCCTGGATGATCCTTCTGTAAAAGAAAGATATGATGGTGTAGATTGTTTTTAGATCAATAGAAAATGAAATTGTGCTTACCAGTCGACGCGTTTCGGTCACAAAGAGACCTTTATCAAGACTCTAAGTTACAAATACACCTACACTATCAATAAATTAAAGAAACTACAAATATCTATCTAAAAATACAATTAAATAAACTAAACTAAATTACAAAAAACAAACAAACACTAAATTACAAAAAATAAAAAAAAGATTACAAGATTTTTAAGCTAATTACACCTATTCTAAGCCCCCTAATAAAATAATAAAGCCCCCCAAAATAAAAAAAATCCCTACCCTATTCTAAATTAAAAAAGTTCAAAGCTCTTTTACCTTACCAGCCCTTAAAAGGGCCTTTTGTGGGGGCATGCCCCAAAGAAAACTGCTCTTTTGCCTGCAAAAAAAAACACAATACCACCCCCCAACATTACAACCCACCACCCACATACCCCTAATCTAACCCAAACCCCCCTTAAATAAACCTTACACTACCCCCCTGAAGTTCTCCCTACCTTGTCTTCACCACACCGGGCAGAACTCCTCATCCGATCCGGACGATGTGTTCCAGCAAGCGGCAGTGAAGTCTTCTTCCATCCGGGCGATGTCTTGAAGCAAGCGGCAGAGAGTCTTCTTCCATCGGCGATGTCTTCAAGCAAATCGGCATCTTCAATCTTCTTCCATCGCTCCTCCGCCGCGGAGCATCCTTCCGGCACGACGACTTCCCGACGAATGAGGTTCCTTTAAATGACGTCATCCAAGATGGCGTTCGTCGAATTCCGATTGGCTGATAGGATTCTATCAGCCAATCGGAATTAAGGTAGAAAAATCTGATTGGCTGATTGAATCAGCCAATCAGATTCAAGTTCAATCCGATTGTAAGGGGTTCACATTAGGGGATAGATCAGTTAGATGGTGGCGGTTTTAGGGGTTCACATTAGGGGATAGATCAGTTAGATGGTGGCGGTTTTAGGGGCTCACAGTAGGCGGTTAGTTTATGTAGATGGCGGCAGTTTAGGGGTTAAATACTTTATTAGGTATTGCGGGGGGGGATCGCGGTTGACAGGGAGATAGACATTGCGCATGCGTTAGGTGTTAGGTTTATTTTAGAAGATTGCGGTTGACAGGGAGATAGACATTGTGCATGCGTTAGGTGTTAGGTTTATTTTAACAGCCAGTTTAGGGAGTTACGGGGCTCCAATAGTCAGCGTAAGGCTTCTTACGGCTGCTTTTTGTGGCGAGGTGAAAATGGAGTAAGATTTCTCCATTTTCGCCACGTAAGTCCTTATGCTGTATATTGGATACCAAATTGCGCGGGTTTGGTATACCTGTCTATGGCCCAAAAAACTACGGGCGACGGCAGAAATATACGCGCGTAACTTCTAGGTTACGCCGTATATAGGATACCAAACCCGCGCAAATATTGGCGTCGCCGACTTTTGCGGGCGACGATTTTTATCGGATCGACCCCCATGTGTCAGCATTTATCATTGCACAAGCATTTTGTGTGAAATGCTTGTGCAATACCGCCCCCTGCACATTTGCGGCCAATTGGCCTCTAGCAGGGGGTGTCAATCATCCCGATCGTATCTGATCGGGATGATTGCTATCCGCCACCTCAGAGGTGGGGGACGAGTTAAGGAGCAGCTGCTTTTTAACTTCTGTTTCAGTTGGAACCTGAAACTATGGGGGTAGACTGCAGCATCATCTGCTTGTTAAATCTACCCCTATTATAACTTTTAATCCTCTAAATGTCTGCCTGTTTTTAAGCTACTAAAGACAGCCTCTTATCACATGCTTTTTTAGTAACTTTTCACAACAAGGGAGTGCTAGTTCATGTGAGCCATATAGATAACATTGTGCTCATGCCCGTGAGTTGTGCACAACACAGCACTAATTGGCCTTAATGCAAGTAATGTGATCAGGGGGCTGTCAGAAGATTATTCAAATACAAGAGTAGCTGGAATTACAATTTTTGTGAGTTTGCTACTTGGGAGCCTTGTATGAGACTGTTTTATGGGCTACCACAAATAGTTGTGCATAGGAATAAATAATGATTTATTGCAAAAACAACACATCCTTAGAGTAGGATGAGATCAAAAGAAATGCCTCTGAGCACATAAATATAGAAATAATGAGAATCAATATTAAAATGTAACCTTTATTGTTGCAAAATAAAATGACAGCAGAAAAAGATACACTCGGCTAGATTACGAGTTTTGTGTTATGAGTGAAAAAGCAACGTTATGGGTTATAACGCTGCTTTTTCACTACCGCTGCTATTACGAGTCTTGTTGGTACAGCTGTCCAGCACACTTTTTTGTCAGTAACGCAAATTAACTTATGCAATTTGCATTTTTTTTTTTTTTAATGGGACTTCCATAGCGCCGATATTACAAGCTTTTTCTGGGGGGCCAAAAAGTGAGCGGTACAGCCTATCCCGCAAGATTCGTAACGCAATCTAAAGTAAGTAGTTATGTTTTTTACATTACAAAGCTGTAGCATAAAACTCATCACTAAAGTGCTAAAAAGTACACTAACACCCATAAACTACCTATTTACCCCTAAACCGAGGCCCTCCCACATCGCAAACACTATAATACAATTATTAACCCCTAATCTGCCGCTCCGGACATCTCCACCACTATAATAAACATACCTATTAACCCCAAAACCGCCGTACTCCCGCATCGAAAACACTAGTTTAATATTATTAACCCCTAATCTGCTGCCCCTAACATTGCCGCCACCTACCTACATTTATTAACCCCTAATCTGCCGCCCCCAACGTCGCCGCCACTATACTAAATTTATTAACCACTAAACCTAAGTCTAACTATAACCCTAACACCCCCTAACTTAAATAAAATCTAAATAAAAATTCCTATAATTAACTAAATAATTCCAATTTAAAACTAAATACTTACCTATAAAATAAACCCTAAGCTAGCTACAATATAACTAATAGTTACATTGTAGCTAGCTTAGGGTTTATTTTTATTTTACAGGGAAGTTTGTATTTATTTAACTAGGTAGAATTGTTACTAAATAGTTATTAACTATTTACTAACTATCTAGTTAAAATAAATACAAATTTACCTGTAAAATGAAACCTAACCTGAGTTACACTAACCTTACACTACAATTAAATAAATTACATTAATTAAATATAATTACCTAAAATACAACCCCCCCCACTAAATTACACAAAATAAAAAAACAAATTATCAGATATTTAAACTAATTACACCAAATCTAATAGCCCTATCAAAATAAAAAAAAAGCCTCCCCAAAATAAAAAAAAAACCCTAGCCTAAACTAAACTACCAATAGCCCTTAAAAGGGCCTTTTGCGGGGCATTGCCCCAAAGAAATCAGCCCTTTTACCTGTAAAAAAAAAATACAAACAACCCCCCCAACAGTAAAACCCACCACCCACACAACTAACCCCCCAAATAAAATACTAACTAAAAAAACCTAAGCTCCCCATTGCCCTGAAAAGGGCATTTGGATGGGCATTGCCCTTAAAAGGGCATTTAGCTCTTTTTCTGCCCAAACCCTAACCTAAAAATAAAACCCACCCAATAAACCCTTAAAAAAACCTAACACTAACCCCCAAAGATCCACTTACAGTTTTGAAGACCGGACATCCATCCTCAACGAAGCCGTTAGAAGTCTTCATCCAAGCGGGAAGAAGTCTTCAACGAAGCCGGGAGAAGTCTTCACCCAAGCCGGCAGAAGTGGTCCTCCAGACAGGCAGAAGTCTTCATCCAGACGGCATCTTCTATCTTCATCCATTTGGTGCGGAGCGGCTCCATCTTCAAGACATCCGGCGCAAAGCATCCACTTCTTCAGGCGGCTAACAACAAATGAAGGTTCCTTTAAGGGACGTCATCCAAGATGGTATCCCTTGAATTCCGATTGGCTGATAGAATTCTATCAGCCAATTGGAATTAAAGGTTAAAAATTCCTATTGGCTGATGCAATCAGCCAATAGGATTGAGCTTCAATCCTATTGGTTGATCCAATCAGCCAATAGGATTGAGCACAATGTAACTATTAGTTATATTGTAGCTAGCTTAGGGTTTATTTTGTAGGTAAGTATTTAGTTTTAATTTAGGTAATAATTGTAAGTTTTATTTAGATTTATTTTAATTATATTTAAGTTAGGGGGTGTTAGGGTTAGGGTTAGATTTAGGTTTAACTTAGGGGTTAATACATTTAGTATAGTGGCGGTGACATTGGGGGCAGCAGATTAGGGGTTAATAAATGTAGGTAGGTGGCGGCGATGTTAGGGGTGGCAGATTAGGGGTTAATAATATCTAACTAGTGTTTGTGATGCGGGAGTGCAGCAGTTTAGGGGTTAATATGTTTATTATAGTGGCGGCGATGTTGGGGGCGGCAGATTAGGGGTTTATAAGTGTAGGTAGGAGGCAGCGACATTGGGGCAGCAGATTAGGGGTTAATAAGTATAATGTAGGTGTCGGCGATGTCGGGGGCAGCAGATTAGGGGTTAATAAGTGTAAGATTAGGGGTGTTTAGACTCAGGGTTCATGTTAGGATGTTAGGTATAAACATGAATTTTGTTTTACCATAGGAATCAATGGGACTGCAGCTTTACGCTGCTTTTTTGCAGGTGTTAGACTTTTTTTCAGCCAGCTCTCCCCATTGATGATGGGGAAATCATGCATGAGCACATAAAACTAGCTCACCGCGGCTTTCAGCAGCGCTGGTATTGGAGTGCGGTATGGAGCACAATTTTGCTCTACGCTCACTTCTTGCCTAATAACGCCGGGTTTATGAAATCCTGTAATACCAGTGTTGTAGGAAAGTGAGCGGTGACAATAAGGTGCAAGTTAGCACCGCACACCTCTTACCGCAAAACTCGTAATCTAGCCGAGTGTTTGCTGCCCAACAAAATTTAAAAACACTACAATACAGGTACTGGTAGAGAGACTTGCATTGCTAAAGTAAACAATCAAATGGTATCAGAGTGGATAAACGCTAAGTAGTCTGATAATAAGTATTGTCTACATTACAGCCTTTTATAAGTAGACGTGTACTAGATAGTGTGCACTATCAAAATAAGCAGATTAAATCAAGTTAACCCTATGTTGAGGGTTTAAAAAAGGGTTAAATATGAATGATAGAGTATTTCTACTGCTTAAACGTATGCATTTGTCTGTCAGTGCAGTAACAATTCTATAAACAGAAACTGAATAGAATTTATTTATGAAATACATGGCACGTAAGAGTATTACAGATTGTGAATAATCATAAGCATTATCTGTTGCCTTGGCTAAATGCCAGTAATCTGACCTATGCTATGTGCTTGTTATAACAATGATATAATCAGTAAATGAATAGAGTTTTGGATAGGTAGCACTTTTGCATACCGCAGATTTTGAAGTAATAAAGAGCGTGATTTACTGCCACTAGTTGAAAGCCAGTAATCTGACATAGGCTAAGTGCTTGTTAAATTACCGTAAAGTTAAAAACAGTAACTAAATAAAGTTGGTCTTGAAATAGGTAACACATTTGCATACCGCTGATTTAATTTAGTTGTAAGCGTTATCTACTACCCTAGCCTGATGCCAGTTATCTGACATAGAGCATATGTGCTTGTTTACAATGGCTGTAGTCACTTTATTAAAGTTAAAACATAGCACAATTTGCATACCATACATTCAGACTTTAAATAATGAGCATTTTCCACCACCTTGGCAAAGTGCCAGTAAGCATGTAATAAGACTTAAGCAAGTTTAGTATTAAACTAATACATCAGTTAGGACCAGTATAGAGCGACATTTAAAAAAGTAAGTGTCCACCTAACGGGGTCGCGTTTCACTGTCGCTTCCTCAGAGGGGTATGAGGGACTGACAGTGGAATGTATTTACTGTATTTATAATCCCTCCCTTTGATTCGGATTGGCTAGTCATTAGTACGTGACATGTGTTGGTATTGGCTAGAGCGATCCTCAGTAAGAACACAAGATCACCAAATAGCTCATCGTCACTTTGTTATTACGTTGCCAAGGAGATCATGAAGCCGGACAACTTAGGAGCTGTCATTCTACTTAAATTTTTCTCATAGTGGAGGATTTTGATCTTATGGGGTAATATGCAGGTAGTGTTTCCTGACCCATATTGAATCTTTAACTGGTATAGTAATAAAGATACCAATCGTGATCGGTATTACATTATATTCACTGCTACGGATTGATATTATAGAGTGGTGTATCAGTACCATTTCCTAATTCATAATCAAAAAAGTTTTTCCATAATATAATTGGAGTAAAATAACAAAAAAACAATCTTGATCAAAGTTATAGTGTGATGATCAGCATGAATGCATCAGACTGTATTTAGAGTATATAGTGATAGTTGTATTCACATATGGCAACAAAAAGGAAAAAAGGAATGAAAAAATATAATCACTGTTTTATAATTAATGATGTATCTCACAAAAAAAACATAGTGCAACAAAATCATAATCCTAACTAATCACTCATAATTGTTGTGTTATCAGTACAAGTACATGGTGTGAGAGCATTAAGTGAAATAAAGAAAATAAATAACAATGTTGTGACAGAGGGTGAGGAGAGCGAGGTGACATGATTCCTAAGCACAATCCTAAATGAGTGAATTTGACTTTTACTATGCTTATAAGTGGGTTTGATGTTTAAATCAATGTTGATGGTCATCCTGAATTTTTCAAGCATTTCCAGAGAACCTTCCCATATGAATAGTACATCGTCGATGTATCTTATCCATAATGGTATATATTGAGTATAATTGTCATTGTCATCATTGAATACCTTCTGCCTTCCCACAACCCTAAAAATTTTTTATGTAAGTAGGGGCACATGCAGTGCCCATGGCTGTCCCTTGGATTTGTAAATAAAACAGATCTTTGAAAGTAAAAAAGTTGAAATGAAGTACAAAATGTAATAATTTCAAAATGAAAGCATTATGTTTCTTATTGTCAGATTGATTTGTGGACGAAATATAGGATATTGCTTGTTCTCCTAAGTTGTGTTGTATACTGGTGTAGAGTGATTTCACATCAGCTGTAACCAAAAGTGCATTTTGAGTTAGTGTTAAATTCTCCATTTTTTTAGTACCTCCATAGTGTCTTTAACGTAAGATGGTAGGGTTTACAAGTATTCCCTCAAGCAGAAATCAAAATACTGACTTGCTTTCTCAGTTAGGCCCTCATTATTTGACACTATGGCCTCTAGTTATCAAGCTCCGTAAGGAGCTTGATGGCCTCTGTTTCTGGCGAGTCTTCAGACTCACCAGAAACAGTAGTTATGAAGCAGCGGTCACAAAGCAGGCGGACAGTCATCGCCGGAAATCAACCCGATTGAGTACGATCGGGTTGATTGACAACCCCTGCTGGTAGCCTATTGGCTGCGAGTCTGCAGGGGGCGGCGTTGCACCAGCAGCTCTTGTGAGCTGCTGGTGCAATGCTGAATACGGCGAGTGTATTGCTCGCCGTATTCAGCGAGGTCTGGCTGACCTGATCCACAGTGTCGGATCAGGTCTGCCAGACCTTCATAACTAGAGGCATATGGGTCTGCCCGGTGGCTTTTTGATATTATTGTGGATTTTTGGAATCAAATATAGAGTTGGTAATTTTGGATGGAGTTGTGTTAGAAACTTTTTC
>NC_069501.1:1000644360-1000724360 GCF_027579735.1 Bombina bombina
TTTACAAGCTTTTAGCCATACCGTAAGTCCAAGTAATTTACTTCCTGAGGTGCATGTCCACATTACATGAAGAACATTTCTACTA
Organism: Bombina bombina; assembly: GCF_027579735.1. NCBI lineage: Eukaryota > Metazoa > Chordata > Amphibia > Anura > Bombinatoridae > Bombina > Bombina bombina. The sequence goes on from NC_069501.1 coordinate 1,000,644,446, forward strand.
GAATTTCTAAAACCGGAACTTGGACTAGCAAGAGTTTGACACTATATGGTTGTTGTAACCACCAACAGTCCACCAGCCACTTCCAGGGCCTGGAAAATCTCTGTATTTTTCATCACTACCTTATGGACACTGACATGGTAGTTAAGCACTAGAAGTAGACAGTAGACACCATATCCTGCTGCTGCTTTGGTGACCTAGGTTCCTGACCTGCCTTCCCTCCTGCCTATTTGTACTGCTGCTCTGAATTGTCAAAATATAATATATGCTTATTTATTCTAACTCTAATTATCACCAATGTGCCACGACTCCTGTACTGCTGACCTGGGTTTCCCTGCCTGCCTGACCTTCTTCCCACTTGTGCTGCTTTTCTAAGTTGTCAAAATATATATTCTTCCTTTATATACCACCAATGTGCCACTGCTGCACTGGGTGACTACCCTCTTGCCCACTTGTGTTGCTGCTCAGAGTTCTTACTCTTTGTACCACCAATATATATTCTTATATATTCTTATATGCACTTATATTCCAAGACTCCTGTACTGCTGTACTGGATGCCTGCCTGCCAGTGGTAACATTCTGATGTTGTTTAATGTACAGTGCTGCCCACCGTGTAGGCCTGTGTGACTTTATTATACCCCATGCCCTGCTCCTCATCTGCTGTCCTGCATGTCATGCAGCTCCGTTTCTCCTCCGTTTGCCAGTCTCCTACTTGTACTGCTGTGCAGTGGCTCCTATGATGCTGTGGAGATGGTTCCCATTAAAAATAATGGGTTATGAACTTCAGTCACTACCAAATAATGTTAACAAATTTTGGTTGAAAAAGATTGCATAAGTGAATGGAATTAAAGCATCACAAAAATAAAAATCTTGACAAATGATTTGTCTGAAATAAAAAGTTTCACAATGCACACGTCTATCAGATAACATAGAAACATAGGGGTTGATTTATCAATGGCCGAATGTCCCTGATGCCCCTGTTTCTGCACGAGCCTTCAGGCTCGCATGAAACAGCAGTTATGAAGCAGCTGTCTTAAGACCGCTGCTCCTTAAGTGGTCCTCTGCCTCTGAGGCTGCGGACATTAATCTGCCCAATTGTGTACGATTGGGTTGATTGACACCACCTGCTAGGGGGAGATTGGCCACGAATCTGCAGTGGGCGGCATTGCACAAGCAGTTCACCATAACTGCTTGTGCAATGTTAAATGCCAACAGCATATGCTGTCAGCATTCAGTGATGTCTGGCGGACATGATACACTACAGAATATCATGTCCACCATACATTGATAAATCACTCCATATAATTTGACGGTAGATAAGAACCAAAATCCCCATCAAGTCTACCCATATTACATGTTACTGTTTTCTTAGGATAGTCTTATGCATGTCCCAGGCATTTTTTATTTATTTTACAGTCCCTGTGTTAACCACCTCTATTGGATGTTTTCCCATGAATCCACCACCTTTTCTATAAAAAAAAATGCTCCCTCACATATTCCTGAATCTGCCATACTCTAACTTAAATTTGTGACCCCATGTTTTGGTATTTCTTTTTTTTGTGGAAAATTCTTTCAGCTTTAACTTTATTAAGTCCCTTCATATAGTTGAAGGTTTTTATCATGTCACTTCTTTCCTCTAAACTACCATGGTTGCCAACATTTAAAAAATAAATAATTCTAGTGACACTTTGCAGCAGAGCAAGCAAGCAGGTTACCAGAGTATTGACGACCTACTGTTCAACTGCTCCACCCACCCACTTTAGAATTATCCATGGATTATTATACATATTACAGCCCCAATCTCTTACACCTACCCCATAATATTGACAATAATATTCCCTGGAACACATTCTGGGCATATGATTATTGTTACAACACAGCATCAAAATTAGGCAGAAAAATAATATGTGAACCCATTCAATAATAATAACAATACCTGTCTGCAGAAAAGGGAAACCCTGGAACATCACTAATAAAATAAGAAGGTGGTTTTCTAAGACCTAGGTCCTGGACTATTGGATAAATAATACTATCTATCTATCTATCTATCTATCTATCTATCTTTTTATATATATATATATATATATATATATATATATATAGTAGTTCTGGGATCCAAGCACTCACTGTATTAGGGAATTGACTGGGTGCTCTCTATGGTAGATAGGTAGAAACTTCAAAGAAAGAAGAGGCACTCAAAGGACTTAATAAACTTTGGTTTTATTAGGATTTCATCAATGAATCAATTGACTGAACCTTTATTGATGAAATACTAATAAAACCAAAGTTTATTAAGTCCTGTGAGTGCCTCTTCTTTCTTTGAAGTTTATATATATATATATGCACACACACACACCAAATGTTGGACACAAGAGGTATCATTTTCATGGCTATCTAGCCAGTAGATAGTTAATAACAGCGAAATACAAAAAATATTTACGTATACCATTTTAATTAGAGGTAAAGCTTTCTAGACAGAATGGTATTGCAAATACAGACATCTCCCAACCATAGAAAAAGCAATCCTGCCAACTTCGAATTTCATTATTTCCAGTAATTTTTCATATTCAGTGCCAGTAAATGAAAAAAAAAAGACACTAGTCAAAATTGAATAAAGTGTCTACATTAAACAAATAATACATGTGCACATATATTTACAAAACCTTTACTATTAACAGTCCATAAACATAGAATCATTCTTGCACTATTGTAGTAAAGTTATAATGAAACATAAACCATCTCCTAATCAATTATTTTTAACAATCCAGCTCTCATATATTATCACTTCCCTATATATTACACTATTGCAGGGATCAGCTGAGTGCTTAAAGACACACAGTAACAGAAAACTACCTTAGATCCACTGTCCTAATAGCCAGAGGTGCTGGGGAGGAGCTAGGCTGCAGTGTGTCAAACTACATTTAAACAGGAGGAGAGACGCAGCACCAGACTGGGTGAGCTGTTGGGGGCAAATGGATTTATGTATTATAATTTTAGACTGACAGCCAAATTTTATATTTTTGCACTGTGTAGGAAGTGGTATATGTTTAAAACTGCTAAAATCAGTAAGCTGCAGCTGATACCGAGTGCTAAAATATGAAGATTACTGTAAGAGTAAATAATGCAAAGATGCAAACAATAAATTATCAAAAATAGTAGCCAAGTAATCCCCCTCTTTTAAAACAAATCAGAACAACTTATTACCTAGTTGTGGAGGAACTGTTTGTAAGTATTTTTTATTCTGATTTGTGACAGTTTAAACATTGATCACTCAGAGAAGGCACAATAAGGAGTCCCTGCCTAGACCCACTCTGAGTAATCAAACAGAATACTTGCTGCCCGCACAGCCTCACCAGCAGCTTTTCCCAATTAACTTGTGTCAAACATGCCACAGCTGAACTGCAGCCCTCCAAATCTTCTGGAAGGGACATTTCCAGGGATAAAAAAAATCCAGGGACATACAACAAAATCCAGGGACTGTTCCTGGAAATCAGGGACTGTTGGCAACTATGAACTATACATATTTAGATCAAATAGACTTTCTTTGTATGTTTTGTATTTTAGAACATGTACTATTTTAGTAGCCCTCCTTTAGACAGTTTCTAGTTTATTTATATCCTTTTAGAGATATGGGGGCCGATTTATCAAAGTCTGTCGGACATGATACGCTGTAGCGTATCATGGTTGCCAGACATTGCTGAATGCCAACAGCATACACTGTCAGCATTTAAGATTGCACAAGCAGTTCTAGTGATTGGGTTAGGATCGGGCAGAATGATGTCCGCAGCCTCAGAGGCAGTGGACCAGTTAAGAAGCAGCAGTCTTGACCTGCCAAGATGTTCACCTGTAAATATTCCGAATTACTAAAAGGTTTAATTAATTTTTTTTGATGCAATAAGGGTAATGATCTTAAAAATATCTCCCATTTCTTGAAGAATACTACTAGATGTTTTTCTTGTGGGTAGGGTAAGTTAATTTGTTCTATTATGAACTGCTCAGTCAAAGCCCTTTTAAATTGTGCCATTGTAGGTAAAGCAGCTGCTTTCCATGTCTTAAAAATAAGACTCCGTGCAGTTAGTATGATAGTATTTATCAAGTTATGATTCTTAATTGTATGCCGATATTTTACCAGAAAAAAGATCTCGACTGGGGATATTTTATAACCCACCTTTAAAACAACTGTCATCCAAAATATGATTTTCCCCCAATATTGCAATACCTTGGGGCAACTCCATAAACAATGGAAGAGATCAGCACCAGTATTTGAACATCTAGGGCAAAGAGCTTTTATTTTATACCATTTAGCTAACACCGCAGGCGTAAGATATCTCTGTAACCCGATTTTTATCTGGGACTCTCTCCAAGATGTCGGGACCCAGGGCTGTTGCGTTATTTTAAAGCTCTCTATAATACTCTGCTCATCTAAATCCGAGAATAGATTAGCCCATCTACCAACCATCTCGTCTACTTGCGCTTTTGATGATTTCTGCTTTAATAGTAAATATAAAGGGGAAATTGCATATATTCCTGCGGCGTACATTGAAATCCTAGACTGCAGCTCGCCCAGAGACCAATCATTCCCATATTTCGTGATTATCTCTTGGAGAAAGTGTCTAACTTGGAGGTAGGCATAGAACTCCCGTGGCCCTATATCAAACCGAGATACAATTTCTTGGAATAATAATGTATGCCCTCCCGTGTCCCGCATCTGACATAAGGTTTGGAGGCCTTTAGATTCCCAGTCTATGAATATCCGATTTAAGAGGCCAGGACTAAATTCTGGGTTCCCCGCTATAGGTAGATATTGTGAAACATAGGGTGAGTTGCCCATTTCTGCGCATAGTCTTTGCCAGGCAATAATGACGTTTTTCAGGGTGTCTAAGTAAAATATATTAGAAGGAAGTGAGGTGAGTGGACAGTGTAACAGAGCTTTCAATTTAAATGGGGCCACGAGCTGTGATTCCCACATAAATGACGTGATTTGCTCCTTCCCAGTCAACCAATCAAATGCGAATCTAGCTATTATGACCAGATTATATGTCTGAATATCGGGGAGTGCCAAACCTGCTGATGTCTTAGAGTTCATAAGCCTACCTACAGCAATCCGCGGTCTTTTGCCATTCCATAAAAATTTGGAACAGGCCTTATTATATATAGTAATGTCTCTCTTATGTAGGAACCATGGAATGTTTTGCATAATATAGAGGAGCTTTGGAAAGATGATTGTTTTAATCAGCGTCACCCGGGCTGTTAGTGAAATAGGAAGCCTAGTCCATTCATCTAGTTTACTCTTACAGGAGTCCAATACTGACCTATAATTTAGTCCATACCATTCCTCCGGGTTCCTAGATAGTCGTAAACCCAAATATGTAATCTGCGGGACTTCCCTAAAAGGGTGATTCAGCTGCAGTGCGGGATTTTTATCTATCCACATAAGCTCAGATTTAGATGTATTAATCTTAAATCCTGAGATTTCCCCGAACTCTTGGGTGATACTCTGTAGGATAGGTAATGACACTGCAAGATTAGATAGGAATAGGAGGAGATCATCTGCGTAGAGAAGAAGAATCAACTTCTCGCGCGCTAATGAAATACCCTCTAGTTCTTGCCGTATTAGAATAGCCAGTGGTTCTATACTGAGATTAAACAAGAAGGGGGAAAGTGGGCAGCCCTGTCTAGTCCCTCTGAATAAATTGAATCGCTGAGTAGAGGTATTATTAATAATTACCGCAGAGGAGGGGGTACTGTAGATTAAACGTATATAATTGTTAAAGGGACCCGAAAACCCAAATTCGTCCAATGTAGAAAACAAATGATCCCAACTGACCCTGTCGAAAGCCTTTTCTGCGTCAACTGTCAAAATAGCCTTGTCAATGCTTCCATAAGATTCCTCAGTTTTATATATATTCCAAAAAGATTCAATCAGGATTAATAATTTCCTTATATTCCTTGTCGACTTACGACCATGCATAAAGCCAGACTGATTCTCATGAATTAAATCGCCCATATAAGGTTTCAATCGTAGGGCTATGATAGACGCAAGCAACTTGTAGTCGGTATTTAAAACCGAAATAGGTCTATAGGAACTTGGTAATTCAGGGTCTTTCCCCTTTTTAAGGATCAGTGAGATATTTGCAGCTGTGAAGGATGTGGAACAACTCGTATTCTCGGAAAAATAAGAATTAAATAACTTAACTAATATAGGAAGCACCTGGGGTTGGAGGATTCTATAGTATTCTATAGGTAGGGCATCTGGACCAGCTGCTTTATTAGGTTTCGCGTTTTTAATTGCCCACACTATTTCTTCTTCCGTTATAGGAGCATTGATGGCATCTCTAGCTTCTATAGATATACGTGGGGTTTTAATCTTCCCCCAAAATGTCTCTTTTTTCTGTAGATTAATAGGCTCTTGAGTATATAGATCCTGGAAAAAGTCAAAGAATACTTTTTCTATATCAGAATGACTTGTGTGTCTCAAGGTTCCTTGTTTAATAGCGGTAATTGCGTATCTCGGAGAAGATTTAGTTAACCTTGCTAGAAACTTTGCTGATCTACCCGTGAACCCTCCATACCTTGCTTTCATTCTGAGTTCTTCCTGGGCACTAACCTGTTTCAGGAATAAATCCCGGAGTGTCTTCGCTGTGACATAGGCATCCCAACACTCTTTCGTGTGCCTAGTAATATACGCTCTATATGTATTCTTCACGCGGTTAGCTAATTGTCTAGCCCCTATACTACTACTTTTTGACAGGTAAAGTGTATAGGACTTAATCTCTCCACGTAGAACGGCTTTAGAAGCCTCCCAGAATATCTCAGTCTTATCTATATAATTATGATTATTATTGAGATATTCAGCCCATTTCAATCGAAGAAAATTCTGAAATTTAATATTATTACTCAGATATCTAGGGAAAGAAATGTAGTTCTGACCAGGCCATCCTCCTGCGGCCCTAAGCCCCAATACAATAACCGCATGGTCCGAAATAGCTATGTCTTCAATTCTGGTGGTCCAGCTCTGCGTTAACATGGTTTCTGAGATCAAAAAATAGTCTAGTCTGGAAAAAGATCGCTGCGCATGCGAAATGCAGGTATAAGAACGCACATCCGGATTCTGAACTCGCCATAAATCAACCATCCCCAGATGAGAACATAATCTCTGAAATATTCTCATTTTTTTTCCTCTGCTGTTTATCATCTTGTTATTAGAGTTATCCAAAAAGGGATCTGCTAGTAAGTTAAGATCACCTGCGATAATTAGATTCGCTCCTATGAAGCTGTGTAATTTTACCAATAGGACGGACCAAAAAGTTTGGTCAACTTGATTAGGGCCATATATATTACAAAGTGTATATTTAATGCCTTTAATTTCCAACTCCAATATTAAAAATCTCCCTTCAGAGTCACGTTCAACATTACCTATCCTGTATTCTAGCTTACGACTCAATAATATTGCCACCCCCCCTCTTTCTGGAAGTAAATGGCGCTGCCACCACTTCTCCCACCCACTTAGATTTAAGTTTAGGTATTTCACTAGCTTCAAGATGCAATTCTTGTAGAAAGACTATATCCGGATTGAATTTACCCAAATGTTTTATTACAGTTTTTCTTTTAATAGGTGAATTGATGCCCCCTATATTCCAAGACAAGAAGCTAAGATTAAACATCATCAGTACTATTCATCATCATCGGTACTATTCATCTTACTGATCTAATATCAATCATGGTGGAAAAAAAGGATTCACAGCATTTTTCTTCCTAATGCAATGGAGACCCATCCCCACAATGGACCATGACCAAAACCCAGGGAGGAGGAGGGAGATAAGCGAGGGAGTAGGGGGGAGAGAGAGAGGAAGCAGAGAGGGAGAGATAAATAAAAAAAAAAAAAAAAAAAAACATAAACAAACAACACAACAATTGGACACGACCCACACGGACCCCGAGACCAACATAAAAAATACCATTTCTACAACTATCCTATTCTTAAACTCCAGAACCATACTACTCATTCCATTAACTCATAAATAATAAAAATATTCAGATTCTATGAACAAAAACCTTCTTCCCATTGTGTTCAAGACCTACTCATGGGACCCCCGCCTCCCTACAAAAGGTCTCGGCCTCCATGACATTGTTAAGAGTGTGTGTACTGCCGTCTTTCTGCACTATTAGCTTTGCTGGGTAAATTAACCTAATATTGTAGTTCTCTTTCTGTAGCCTCCCATAGAAAAAGGACATATCTCTTCTTTTGGTTAACGTTTCTGAAGAGAAATCCTGAAACAATAATAGTTTGTGTGAGCCCAGAGAGAGAGAACCACATTTCCTGTAATGCCTGAGAAATATTAATTTGTCCTGAAAATTGACAAATTTAAAGATTACTGGCCTAGGTCTCGAGACCTCAGTCTGTTCGCGCCTTTGGCCTATCCTATGAACCCTTTCAATCAGAAAGGGAGCAGCAGGAGCCGGGATCTGCAGGGCCTGTGGTAGTGTGACAGTGACAAAATTCATCAAATCTTGAAACTCAGAAGACTCGGGCAAGCCAATTACTTTGAGGTTATTACGCCTCGAACGATCCTCAAGATCTTCCACTTTGGCTTGCAACGCGAGAATATCTTTGCTATGCGTGTCCATTATCGGATCACTGACATTAAGTCTGTCTTCTAAATCTGAGATCCGATTTTCTATTTCATCTAGCCTAGATGAAAACTGTCTAACCTCCAAAGTGAGGCTTGATATCTCATTTCTGATCTCCTGTTTGATCAAATCAAATTGCGGCGTCAATATTTTAGCTACTTCAGCTGCAAATTCCATCAAATTATTGGGGGAGGGATTGGAGACACTCTTATCCAGAGGGGATACCGTGCTAGAGTCCAAGTTCCTGCTGCTCCCCTTCTTTTCTCTAGATTTGGGGGGCATATTGGAAGGAGAACTCCTTTGCTGCATGTACTTATCCATGAATAGAGTACAACCAATGTTTATCTGAGAAGCGCTAGGTATCTAACTGGAAGATTTGGCACAATGGTGCAAAAAAAAAAAAAAAAAAAAAAAAACCACACACAAACTAACAATACCTTAGTAGCTTGTCTTTAAGTGAAACTCTTTGTGTAGCCCTGCTTTGAGTACTAGCTCTTAGTATATATTATTACAATTTATTCTCCAGAAAGTGATACAATATTTTAAATCAAGAGTCGCTGTTAATCTTCAAATCTCAATGTTTTAATTTAATCCAGGGTGTGGGAAAATTATCCTTTACTTCTAAACCCTTTTAATTAAGTGAAACAGAAGCCAAAAAAAAAAAAAAAAAAATATGTGTCAATGTGAGTACCCGGTTTCCAATCTAGAACCCCACAATAGCTGATACCCAATACAGATTGTGTATGTCTGAACACTCTAATATATAATTCTAAACTTAATTTGCTAAGATGTGGACCAATGCCTAATATTTAAGGTTATTAATTCCTCAAGGATACACCTATAGAAGCCTTGGTGATATTAAGAGAGAGTTACATATAGCCACTGTATTCTAATAACTATTGCCCTTCTGTAATCACCTTTTTATGTTTATTTTATCTCCCTTCAGCCTGCAGTCAAACCAAAGCAGTAATTTGAGACAAGAGATGGTTTGTACTTGCTACGGGGTATATATAGATACTATATAGATAATACCAACAAACATCTAGATAGAGAGAACTGTGTTAAGGCAGACTATGCATGCATAAACGGTCCTCAACTTTCTCCTAGTGCAATTCAGTTCAGATTATGATGTTTTTACAGCAGAGTCTTTACTGCCTTCACAGTCAATCTTTTCAGACGGTCTTAAGCTGTCCAAACACTCTGTGGCTCCAACCACAAGGCCCAATAGGTGGAATGAGAAAGGCTTTAGGACACTTAAGCAGGCTGTATATGTACGTTCAGTGTACCCATAGAAAATAATCCGGGCCAGCATATATTCAGAAATGTCAAAGTACAGTACCTTGCCGCTGTTACTCTGCCCAGGTGCCTTGCCGGTCTGTTCAGACTTCGATGCCCTGCGCTCACAGCAAACCCCCACTGCTTTCCAATCTGACAAACCTCTGCAAGGGGGAACTTGCAGCCTGACAAGCGAACAGCCCTGGTACTCCTCCACAGCAGAGGTGCCGGTCCTCGGCGAGGGGGGGACCGAGCACACCACAACCAGGGCCGATGTACTGCGTCGCCCCTCGATGACTCGGGTTGAAGGGGGCGGGATCACCTCCGCTGTCTGCCCAACCAGGGAATGGGCAATGGACACTGAGTGAGTGCTTGGGGGTGGGGGGTAGAGAGGAGCGTCTCCCATCTCCCTTTTTTTTTTTTTTTTGTTTTTTTTTTTGTTTTTTTTTGTTTTTTGTTTCTTGTTTCTTGTTCTTTGTTCTTTGTTCTTTGTTTTTTGTTGTTTTGTGTGTTGGGTTGGGGGATTTGACTTTCTGGCTATATTGTAGATTTGATCACTGTGCATATAATGTGGGGATAGAAGACGAGATAAGCACTGAGTCGAAGAAAGCATAACTAGTTTACCCAGGGCTAGTTGGTTATACTACACAATTTCAGCCAACTCTTAATGTTCACTTTAATAGAGGGTAATTATTTAGCCATGGACACTATTGGCTCTTTGGTTAGGTTTTTTAGTTGTTGTTGATATATAATGATGTATGGATTTGGGTATAATCAATGTTTTTTACTACTTTTAGGTTAAGAAAGAAGGTAATTTGTTTAGTGTAAATGTTTTCTCATATTTTAATACACGGACATATATGTTTCTATATAGTGGGGTTTTTTTACACAGCACTTTATTCATTTTTCCCCCACTAAGGACTTATGATGAATATGTTTTTCTTTGGTTCACAAAATGTATAGCCTATGATGTACGATATTAACTTGATTATTGTAAAAAAAAGAAAAAAAAAAAAAAAAAAAAAGAAGCAGCAGTCTTAAGACTTCTGCTTCTTAACTTCTGTTTCTGGTGAGCCTGAAGGCTCGCACGGAAACAGGGGCATTAGGGGCCACTAAGCCCTTAATAAATTGGCCCCATAGTTTTCAGAACTGTATGAGGCCTAACTAGTGATCTGTAAAGTAACATAACCTTGCTATTTCTGCTTCTCATACCTCTCCTAATGCAACCAAGTATTTGACTGGCCTTACTGGCCTCACTACTGCATTGTCTACCAAATTTTAAATCATCTGTAATAATAATTCGCAAGTCCTGTTTCTACAGTCATTAATGTACCATTGAGACTAAAATTGGCTTTTCGGTTTTTGGATCCTATATGCATAATTTTGCTCTTGGCAATATTACATTTTAGACCCATTTATTTGCCCAGTCCTCCAATTTTTTAATATCACTGCTCATTTGATTCACTCCTCCTGGAAAATCAGCTCTGTTACAAATTTTTTTATCCCTCAGTAAACAAGCACACATGATCCTGGAGCCCACATTCAATGTCATTAATAAACATGTTAAACAAAACAGGCCAAGAACACGATTAGAAACTGATCCCTCATTTGAATATACTTCATTAATTGAAACCATCTGCCTTCTATCCTTAATCCAGCATTCTACTCATTTAGCAATCTTAGCATCTACCAAGGCAATACATTTTGTGAATAAGTTTGTTGTGTGGGACAGTGTCAAATACTTTGCTGAAGTCTAAACACACCATATCTACAGTTCCTCCAATTTAAAGAGAATTTGTTTTTGTTTTATTATCAAATTTACCTCTTCCTCTTTGTTGAAGCTCATTTCCATGAGAGCTTTCTGCTGTATACTTATGAAGTGCATAAGTCTTGAGAACTATATGGCAACTGTCTGCAGCGATGTTTGTAACAATGTTATAGATATGGTTCTCATGATTTGTGGGCGCTTCTCAGCATACCTCAGTATTTTCTCATGGAAATGAGGCATGGAGCTTCTGTTCTACTGGTTGCATATCTGAGTTTTGCTTGTCTGTCTATGCCTGTGTACGCATCTATTCACTTGACTACTATGTGACAATGAGTTACATACTGGGTCATATCCAGAGAGATGGGATAGCATACTTTTAATATTACTATGGGTCCATACTTTGTTTGACATTTACTTTATCCCCTGACACAAAAGAAACTCAAAAGTGCCAACAACATGGAAAGAGAAGATAAGATGTGTTCTGCTAAAGTGCTCAAATACTGAAATAAGTGGGAAAAAAACTATCACAAATTATTAACTCAAATTCCTGAATACTTTTTACTTAGTAAGCCACAAACTTTTTAAAAACATCTTACAGTACAACACACAACACAGAACCATGAGATGTGCCACATTTGATTCATCACCTGGGTGGAGCTTGCTGATTGGTGGCTAAACTTACCCACCAATCAGCAAGCTCTATCCAGGGTTCTGAACCAAAAATGGGCAAGCTTGTAAGCTTACATACCTGTTCAAATAAAGATACCAAGGGGTCTATTTATTATTGTGCGGAAGGACATGATACAATGTGGCATATCATGTCTGCCACACATATACGCTGTCTGCATTTATCATTGCACCGGCAGTTCTTCTGAACGGCTGGTGCAATGCCACCACTTGCAGATTTGCCGCTAGCAGGGGGTGTCAATCAACCCGACCGTATTCGATTGGGTTGATTTCTGCCCGCCGCGTCAGAGCAGGCAGACAAATTATGGAGCAGCGGTCTTTAGATTCAGGTACAGCATGCAATTTTAAGCAGCTTTCTAATTTACTCCTGTTATCATTTTTTCTTCGTTCTCTTGGTATCTTTATTTGAAGCCAGCCCAAACACGGGGCATCAAGCTCCGTACGGAGCTTGATAAATTGACCCCCAAGAGAACAAAGACAAATTGATAATAGGAGTAAATTAGAAAGTTGCTTAAAATTGCATGCTCAATCTGAATCATGAAAGAAAAACAATTTGGGTTCAGTATCCCTTTAAGTATAACAGAATGCTGCATTTATGTTATGAATATTGCCTGAAGTCTTAAAAAGAAAAAAAAATACCTAAGGAAAAAAGATGAATATACTTTCACATACATTTTCATTCCTGTAATCTTGTATCTTGCATATTGCAGGGCTGTGGGGCTTAGTAAATAATGCTGGGTTTGGCATTTCAATCTCACCAAATGAATGGCAAACAAAAGAGGATTTTGCTAAAGTGCTGAATGTGAACCTGCTTGGGATGGTTGATGTGACACTGAATCTGCTGCCAATCATCAGAAAAGCCCATGGGCGCATCATTAATGTTTCTAGTGGTGCAGGAAGATTGGCTGTTGTTGGCGGAGGATATTGTATTTCTAAGTATGGAGTTGAGGCTTTCTCAGACAGCTTGAGGTAAGTAAATCTCGACAAATGTTTAGAACCATATTTCATATAAGAAATTCATATTATTCTTTTTCTAAACATTAAAGGGACACGGAAATCAAAATAAAACTTTTTGTTGTAGCTGTTTCAAGAGTTCATTTTAAAGGGACAGTTTACTCAAAAAAGAATTTCCTTTACCCTTATATTGGAATTTGAAATAGTTGATAAAGCCTGTGGTATCCCCACTTATTCTGAAAGTTTCTGGAATTAGGTTCAAGCTATAGATAAGCCAGCAGAAGTTAATACGCTCCTAGTGGGGTATAGAAGAGATAAGGTAATAAAATGTTATTTTCCATTAGTATTTCCAAGTATTGGTATTTGGTTTATGGATAGATATAAGATAAAAAGCATGTATATGTACGCAATGTGATAAAGATCTGATTATACCTACAAGCTCAATCCATTTTATTAGGTTGTAGCTTCAAAACACAAAATCAGCTATTTTATATACACAAATAAACCTTAAAAAGCAAATTCTCATAAATTTTATATTATGCAACTGGTAAAAAAAAGTAATTGGAAACACATTAAGGGAAAAACAATTTTACAGTATACTGTCCCTTTAAGTATGCACCGTGCACCAGCACTTTAAACACAGCACTTGCTCAGGGAGCATAAGGTGCTTGTACCAGCTGGTAATTACTCAAATTTGTTAATTACTAACATGATACACACCCTACTGATGCTCTGAGCAGCTGCAGTATTTAAATGTCGGTAAGAATATCTAGCTATGCTTCACATGCGCATGCAGAGAAAAATGTTATCACTAAAACAGTGATAAATTTTACTTAAAGCATTTTTGCCAATACATTTATATTGCAGATATGTTTCTGTTCAAATATGTAAATCATCTATAAGCATTTTGACCGGAATGTCCCTTTAAACTCTGCACCATGATCTCACTATATTTTATACCACCAGCAGTAAACAATATCTCATTATATCTCATTAATGGCGATGTGTAAATTTAACATTTTTTGTGCAGTCATCCTACTCACCCACTGGAATAGTTTGTTAAATGTTTTGCAATTAGATCAAATAGGGAATGTATATTTCACAATTGTTTTTTGTTTTGTTGCTTTTTTAATAACTGTACAATGTAACAGATCAAATAAACAAAATGAAAAAAAAATAGAAACAAAAAACAAATATATGTTTCTTATATTTTTAAAAAACAAACGGCTAGATTATGAGTCTTGCGTTAGCCTTAAAAAGCAGCGTTGAGAGGTCCCAACCAGTGTTCTCTCTAAGGACAGTTTTGTGTGCGGCCCTGCAGTGAAACAGTTAATTAGGTAACCACACCCTAGCTGCAATAAGCAAACACTGCACAATGCAGATGGCAAGGTATGGTTCTCTTGTAAACTGTTTCACTGCTGGGCTGCACACAAAACTGTCCTTAGAGGGAACACTGGTCCCAACTCTGCTTTTTAACGCCCGCTGGTATTACAAGTCTGGCAGGTACAGGTGTACCGCTCACTTTTCTTATGCGACTCGAGTTTACCGCAAATCCCCTTATGTAAATTGCGTATCCTATCTTTTTTAATGGAATTTGCCTAACGCCGGTATTACGAGTCTTGGAAGAAGTGAGTGGTACACCCTCTCCTGTCAAGACTCCTACCGCATTTAAAAGTCAGTAGTTAAGAGTTTTATGGGCTAACAACGTAACATAAAACACTTAACTAAAGTGCTAAAAAGTACACTAACACCCATAAACTACCAATTAACCCCTAAACCGAGCCCCCCCCCCACATCGGAAACACTTAAATTAAAAGTTTAACCCCTAATCTGCCGACCGGACATCGCCACCACTTTAATAAATATATTAACCCCTAAACTGCCGCATTCCCGCCTCGCAAACACTAGTTACATTTTATTAACCCCTAATCTGCCGTCCCTAACATCGCCAACACCTACCTACATTTATTAACCCCTAATCTGCCACCCCCAACGTCGACGCTACTATATTAAAGGTATTAACCCCTAAACCTAAGTCTAAACCTAACTCCCCCCAACTTAAATATAATTTAAAATAATCTAAATAAAATTACTACAATTAAATAAATTATTCCTATTTATAGCTTACATTGTAGCTATCTCAGGGTTTATTTTTATTTTACAGGCAACTTTGTATTTATTTTAACTAGGTACAATAGTTATTAAATATTTATTAACTATTTAATAACTACCTAGTTAAAATAAGTACACATTTACCTGTAAAATAAATCCTAACCTAAGTTACAATTACACCTAACACTACACTATAATTAAATTAATTACCTAAACTACCTACAATTAATTACAATTAAATTAAATAAACTAAAGTATGAAAAACAACAAACACTAAATTACAGAAAATAATTAAAACATTTTAAAACTAGTTACACCTACTCTAATCCCTCTAATAAAATAAAAAATCCCCCCAAAATAATAAAAATCCCTACCCTATACTAAATTACAAATAGCCCTTAAAAGGGCCTTTTGCGGGGCATTGCCCCAAAGTAATCAGCTCTTTTACCTGTAAAAAAAAATACAATACCCCCACATTAAAACCCACCACCCACACACCCAACCCTACTCTAAAACCCACCCAACCACCCCTTAATAAAACCTAACACTAACCCCTTGAAGATCACCCTACCTTAAACCGTCTTCACCCAGCCGGGCACAAGTGGTCCTGTAGAGGGGCAGAAGTCTTCATCCGATCCGGGCAGAAGAGGACCTCCAGATGGACAGAAGGCTTCATCCAGGCGGCATCTTCTATCTTCATACATCCGGAGCGGAGCGGGTCCATCTTCAATCCAGTCGACGCGGAGCATCCTCTTCAAATGAAGTCCAAGCGAAGAATTAAGGTTCCTTTAAATGACGTCATCCAAGATGGCATCCCTTGAATTCCGATTGGCTGATAGGATTCTTTCAGCCAATCGGAAATAAGGTAGGAAAAATCCTATTGGCTGATTGGATCAGCCAATAGGATTGAAGTTCAATCCTATTGGCTGATCCAATCAGCCAATAGGATTGAGCTCGCATTCTATTGGCTGTTCCAATCAGCCAATAGAATGCAAGCTCAATTCTATTGGCTGATTGCATCAGCCAATATGATTTTTCCTACCTTAATTCCGATTGGCTGATAGAATCCTATCAGTCAATCGGAATTCAAGGGACGCCATCTTGGATGACGTCATTTAAAGGAACCTTCATACTTCGCTTGGACTTCGTTTGAAGAGGATGCTCTGCGTCGGCTGGATTGAAGATGGACCCGCTCCGCTCCGGATGGATGAAGATAGAAGATGCCGTCTGGAGGTCCTCTTCTGCCTGGATCGGATGAAGACTTCTGCCCCTCTGGAGGACCACTTGTGTCCGGCTGGGTGAAGACTGCTCAAGGTAGGGTGATCTTCAAGGGGGTAGTGTTAGGTTTTATTAAGGGGGGATTGAGTGGGTTTTAGAGTAGGGTTGGGAGTATGGGTGGTGGGTTTTAATGTTGGGGGTATTGTATTTTTTTTACAGGTAAAAAAGATGATTACTTTGGGGCAATGCCCCGCAAAAAGCCCTTTTAAGGGCTATTTGTAATTTAGTATAGGGTAGGGAATTTTATTATTTTGGGGGGATTTTTTATTTTATGAGGGGGATTAGATTAGGTGTAATTAGTTTAAAATTCTTGTAATTATTTTTTTATTTTCTGTAATTTAGTGGGTTTTTTGTACTTTAGTTTATTTTATTTAATTGCAGTTAATTGTTGTTAGTTTATGTAATTAATTTAATGATAGTGTAGGTGTGATTGTAATTTAGGTTAGGATTTATTTTACAGGTAAATTTGTACTTATTTTAACTAGGTAGCTATTTATTAGTTAATAACTATTTAATAACTATTCTACCTAGTTAAAATAAATACGTTGCCTGTAAAATAAATATAAACCCTAAGCTAGCTACAATGTAACTATTAGTTATATTGTATCTAGCTTAGGCTTTATTTTATAGGTAAGTATTTAGTTTTAAATAGGATTCATTTATTTAATTGTAGTAATTTTATTTTGGTTTATTTAAATTATATTTAAGTTAGGGGGGTGTTAGACTTAGGGTTAGACTTAGGTTTAGGGGTTAATAAATTTAATATAGTAGTGGCGACGATGGGGGCAGCAGATTAGGGGTTAATAAATATAATGTAGGTGTCGGCGATGTTGGGGGCAGCAGATTAGGGGTTCATAGGGATAATGTAGGTGGCGGCAGTGTCCAGAGCGGCAGATTAGGGGTTAATAATATTATGCAGGTGTCGGCGATGTCGGGGGCGGCAGATTAGAGGTTAATAAGTGTAAGATTAGGGGTGTTTAGACTCAGGGTTCATGTTAGGGTGTTAGGTGTAGACATAAAAAGTGTTTCCCCATAGGAATCAATGGGGCTGCGTTAGAAGCTGAACACTGCTTTTTTGCATGTGTTAGGTTTTTTTTCAGCTGAATCTGCCCCATTGTTTCCTATGGGGAAATCGTGCACGAGCACGTTTAGCCAGCTTACCGCTACTGTAAGCAACGCTGGTATTGAGGTGAGATGTGGAGCTAAATTTTGCTCTACGCTCACCTTTTTGAGGCTAACGCCGGGTTTAAAAAAACCTGTAATATCAGCGTTGTCTTAAGGGAGCGTTAAAAAAAAAAATGCTCGTTAGCAACGCACCCCTGTTACCGAAAAACTCGTAATCTCGGTGTATGAGAACACAAATGTATATATATATATATATATATTATATTCTGCAAGAAATACAAAGCTATTCCTATCCAGCACTAACCAAGCCCTATCTATATAATTGGATATGCATCCTAAAAAGCGTCAAACCTTGCAATAGCACAAAAATGTAAATATATATAAAATAATACTGTGAAACAGTCATATACTACACAGAAAGGAGCATAAAAAAGAGTGTTTAATTTGGAATAACACAAGGAGGTCATAAATAACAACCCAATGGATCATCTCACAATTCCTATCATAGTGCACTATGAATATTTCTCACCAGCTGGAAAATCATATAAACTCAATAATAATTCACTCAACTCAAATAATTCTGAATGAAAAATAATGTCTAAATAATATAAAGCCTGTTCAAGTTCACAGGGCAATTCTGAGAGTTCCAATTCTGTGGTGTAGGAGAGAAATCCAAACAGTTCCTCATATCATATTTGATAGACTGAGTGAAAATAGGCTTCGGTTGAGTCAAGATGGCTCAATAGCAATAATAATCTTGAATGCAACTTGATATTATTAACAACCTGCAGTGTGGTTACTGTTTTTCAACATGCTTCTGCTTCGTTCATGTCAGCAAGATCCGCCGTAGCGGTAAGTATTTGCCAGTCCTTAGCAATCAACAACAAACACTGTATAAGGTATTGTGTTCCGCCGTAGCGGTTATACTTGTGATTGTTACTGTTGCGGTGCCGCACCTCCTAGGTCCCTTCTGTCAGTATTATGATACAGGTAATGAAACTCCTAGGGTGCTCCTCTCTTTAAATGTTAAGCTGCTTCGTGAACCAGTCATCTGCTGTTGTTCTCGGCCTCCAGGTCACTTCAGTCATCAGTTAGTGCACTGCAAATCTTTGCCTCTCTGTGTCCAAACAACACTCCTGCCAGCTACGCGCATTTCACCCCTAAGGCTGTGGGGCTTCTTCCGGCTCCAAATTCAAATCAGTGAATAACAGGTGTTTGTAGATTCCCTTTAAAGGAAAGTTACGGAGGAAAACTCCTCCCTTCCTTGAAGCCTATTTGAATTTGATACTTTACTCAGGGTAAAATAGTAACATTGTTTAACAAAGATAATATCCATTTCTTTCATTAATACATATCTTTGGTGCTAAACATAGGATTATAAATAACGGAATTGTGAAAAAATGCCGAAAAAAATAATAAAAATATAAAGAATTGCTCCTTTTCGATGTAGTATAACTTAATATAACTTGCTTATTGATTTTTGCCAAGATTAAATCTATCTCAAAGATATTAATACCCACCAGGGTTTGGCTATATTTAATTTAAAGCAACACCCAGCTGCTAAAATGACAGTTTTGAATACAAAATAAATTAAACAACCTATTTGGCATAATGGAGTCTATTTATGTGAGGGTCTTTTATTAATGGAGTATATTAAGACACTCTGTGATTGGGGATTTTGACATGGAGTAACCCATAACTTCCCCTTTTTAAACCTTTCCCCTTTAGTTAAGAACAACAGATAGAGACAACGAACTCATAGATTTTTTATATCATTCACCCAAAAAGCATGCATAGTTAATCTCCTCATTCATGCCTAAAGGGGCAAGCGCTTTTAAATTGAAAATCCATTTACACTCGTTCTGCAATAATATTTTGTCCAGATTGCCACCTCTCTCTCTGAGGTCAATTTTTTGTAGACCTCTGAATTTTAATTCATGCTTGTTGCTGTTATGAAAATGGAAAAAATTTTGTGCTACACTACTGGTGTCAATCAGTTTGTTCTTTATATCTCTCTTGTGTTCTTTTATTCTCTCTTTTAGCTCTCTATACGTTTTTCCAACGTAATAACAGGGGCAGCTACAATAAACTAGATATACTACTCCTTTACTAACACAGTTTATGTGACCCTGGATGTACCACTGCTTACCAAATTTCTCAATTAATTTATTTCCAGTGGTCATATTAGGGCAGACTGAACATTTTGAACATTTGAAATTTCCATCCTTACTTTTATATTGTGACAGCCAGTTGCTGGACTTATTTGTACGAAAATGGCTTTTGACTAATTTATCTTTAAGGTTGGGGGCTTTTCTTGCTGTCATTTGGGGAATACTGCCTACTTGCTTCGCTATGGAATAATCTAAAGTCAAGATATGCTAGTGCTTTAGCAAGATTGTTCTGATTTTGACCCAAGAATCATTATAAGTACTAATGAATCTCACTGTGTCTCCTTGCAGCTTATCTTTTGGTTTGTATAAGATTTCCTGCCTATCCCGGTATCTGACTTTTCTATATGCCTGTTTTAGGCAGTTTTGGGAATACCCCCTTTCTTTAAATCTTGTGTGCAAATTACTAGCCTCCATTTTGAATGTTTCAATTTTAGTACAATTTCTCCTATGTCTAAGGTATTGGCCATGTGGTATATTGAATAATAAATGGGTTGGATGATGGCTATCAGCACGTAATAATGTATTGCCTGCTGTAAGTTTTCTATGAGTGGAGGTAATAATAGTTTGGTTCACATTACTAATAATTAGGTCTAAAAAACTGATTTCTGTTTTACTTCTTGTGTATGTGAATTTTAAATTAAAAGTATTTTTATTCAGAAATTCCATAAACATAATTAATTCTTCTTCTGACCCCTCCCATAGTAACAAGGCGTCATCTATGAAGCGTATCCATAATCCTATAAGATCCTTATATTTTCCATCCCAGATTACTTCTTTTTCCCAGTAACCTAGGTACAGGCATGCATACGTTGGTGCGCAACAAGTACCCATGGCTGTACCTAGTGTTTGTTCATAAATTTTTTGATTGAATGTAAAATAATTGTGTCGCAACAAAAAATCAAGGAGTGATAATACAAAATTTGTGTGTTCAGTATATCTTTTTCCTCTCTGTTCCAAAAAGTACCTACAAGTTTCTACTCCTTTAGTGTGTGGAATTGAAGAGTATAACCCTTCAACATCAATTGTTACTAAAAGTGTATCTCTTTGGACAGTTAGGCATTCTAGTTTTTTAAGTACATCAAGTGAGTCTTTCACAAAGGATGGCAAATTATCAAGAAAGGGTCTTAAATTATAGTCCACATATTCAGAGATTTTTTCTGTCAAAGAACCAATCCCCGAAATTATTGGTCTACCTGGGGGCGGTAGTTTCCCCTTGTGTAATTTGGGGATGGTGTAGAAGGTGGGTGTAATCGGAAACTTAACTTTTAAATAATCAAATGCACGTTTATTGATTATACCTTCTTTCAATGCTTCTAATAAAATGGAATCTAATTCAGAAGAATACTGTTCAGTAGGGTCCTTTTTAAGATTTTTATAGTGGGTTCTGTCCTGAACTTGGAAAATACACTCTTTTAGATAGTCTTTGGTATTAAGGACTACTACATTTCCGCCTTTATCTGACGGCTAAATGGTAATGTTAGGATTTTTTTGTAATTCTTTTAAATCTGACGGCTGTTTTGATGTTAGATTGTTCTTAATGTATGTGCTATCATCCATGTCAATAATATCCTTCTCCACTAGTTTGACAAAATTTTGTACACATGGTACCATTGAT
Source organism: Bombina bombina (assembly GCF_027579735.1). Lineage (NCBI taxonomy): Eukaryota > Metazoa > Chordata > Amphibia > Anura > Bombinatoridae > Bombina > Bombina bombina. The sequence continues at coordinate 1,000,666,059 of NC_069501.1, forward strand.
AAGGAAGACATATAGGTAGATTTGTTTTTTAATGTACTAAATCCTATATGTAACGATGATAATTGTTCTTGTGTATCTCCTTCTGAAGCCAAATCTTCTAGACCAGTCAATATTTGACGATGAATATCTAGGGTAATATCAGGTATTTTGTTCTCAAAAGTTTTCTTTAGAATTAATTTTCTTGCGAACAAATTTAAATCCTTTATTACTGTAAATTTATCACATTTGTTTGTAGGAGCAAAAGATAACCCCTTACCTAATACGTCAATTTGATGATTAGTGAGATTGGCTTCAGAAAGGTTCACCACTTTTTTTGATTTTATCAAGTTTTCTGCTTCTCTTTCAGTTGATTTTTGAGTGGATATTTTCTGCTTTCCTGTGTAGTTTGCTTTGTGTTTCCTCCCTCCTCTCCTGGTTCTTTTGTTTCCTGTTGTCTCTGGCCTAAAAAATCCCTTCTTCTGCCTCGTCTTGATCTAAATCTTTGCTTATTTTTATCCTCAGTTGATGAACCTCCTGATTCTGAGCTGCTTGTCTGGAATGTATAATTGTAAACTTGTTTTTTTTGATAGTCATCTCAATCTCTTTCAAACTTTCTCCTTTTCCTAAATTTAATTGTGTCTTGGATTTTTCTTACTTCCAATTTTGCCACACCCATTAATTTATCAAATTGTTCATTTGCCTTCCATTCATCTATTTTTTCAGTCGCTACATTCAATTCTGTCTGCACTTGCTTCAGTCTTAATTCATTTTCATCAATTAACTTCATCCAGTTAAAGGCACACTCACTTGCATAGTTATCCCATTTTTTCTGGAAATCCTCTAAGAGTGGTTCATTCAGATTGGTCTTTTTCTAACCCTTAGGCCCCTTGGTATCATTTTAGCTTCTAAATATTTATTTAGGCTTGAAATCTCCCATTTGAGTTTTTGTTCTTTTAAGATTTTTGATTTATAAGTTTTGAAAACTTTAAAAATATTTTGACTTTCATCTGAATTCTGATTTGTGTTAGCTGTGCTGCCAGGAAGTGAAAAAGTTTCATCCATGTCAAAATCCCATTCTGTCTTGTCAAAACCCGCCATATCTAAATATGCTATCTAAAGGATATATGGCACTAAAGAGTTTGCATATATTTAAAAACTGGATGTGCAGTTACTATTTTACACCGAGTAAAGTATCAAATTCAAATAGGCTTCAAGGAAGGGAGGAGTTTTCCTCCGTAACTTTTCTTTAAAGGGAATCTACAAACACCTGTTATTCACTGATTTGAATTTGGAGCCGGAAGAAGCCCCACAGCCTTAGGGGTGAAACGCGCGTAGCTGGCAGGAGTGTTGTTTAGACACAGAGAGGCAAAGATTTACAGCGCACTAACTTATGACTGAAGTGACCTGGAGGCCGAGAACAACCGCAGATGACTGGTTCACGAAGCAGCTTAACAGCCAAAGAGAGGAGAACCCTAGGAGTTTCATTACCTGTATCGTAATACTGACAGAAGGGACCTAGGAGGTGCGGCACCGCGACAGTGGGACTCTAACAATCGCAAGTATAACCGCTACGGCAGAACACGCTACCTTATACAGTGTTTGTTGTTGATTGCTAAGGACTGGCTAATACTTACCGCTACGGCGGATCTTGCTGACATGAACGAAGCACAAGCATGTTAAAAAACAGTAACCACACTGCAGGTTGTTAATAATATCAAGTTGCATTCAAGATTATTATTGCTATTGAGCCATCTTGACTCAACCGAGGCCTATTTTCACTCAGTCTATCAAATATGATATGAGGAACTGTTTGGATTTCTCTCCTACACCACAGAATTGGAACTCTCATAATTGCCCTGTGAATTTGAACAGGCTTTATATTATTTAGACATTATTTTTCATTCAGAATTATTTGAGTTGAGTGAATTATTATTGAGTTTATATGATTTTCCAGCTGTTGAGAAATATTCATAGTGCACTATGATAGGAATTGTGAGATGATCCATTGGGTTGTTATTTATGACCTCCTTGTGTTATTCCAAATTAAACACTCTTTTTATGCTCCTTTCTGTGTAGTATATGACTGTTTCACAGTATTATTTTATATATATTTACATTTTTGTGCTATTGCAAGGTTTGACGCTTTTTAGGATGCATATCCAATTATATAGATAGGGATTGGTTAGTGCTGGATAGGAATAGCTTTGTATTTTTTTGCAGAATACAGTTTAAGTTTATTACTTTCCCCTTGCACCAGTGGCCTGATAAGTACTAAATAATTCAGACCACTGTCACCACCCCTTTTATTGGTAATACTAGAAATGCTGACAACATCTCTTTTACATATATATATTTATTCAGAAAGAGAAGCGCTCTACCAGGAAAGAACACCAGCTCAGTATGTTGTTCTATGGTGAGTTACCACCTGGGAGCAGCCCTTTTTAGCCCAATTGTACTTTTCACTGAGGAAGTACATCCCGAAGTACATCAGTCGGATCCCGCCTAACATGGTCAGTCCAGCCGAAATACCAGGCAATCCTCCTCTGAACAAGGAACATGGCAACCTCAGACAATTGTTTTTGGCCTTCTTTGGGTCTCATCAGTGAGGTGCAAAGTTTAGGATGAGAGCTTCTGAAATCCTATTGGCTGTTCAAAACAGCCAATATGATGAGAGCTACTGAAATCCTATTGGCTGATTTAGAGTTAGGTTTTTTATTTTGGGGGGTTGGTTGGGTGGTGGGTTTTTACTGTTTGGACTTTGTATTTTTTACAGGTAAAAGAACTGTTTAACGTAGGGTTATTGGTAGTTTATTGTAGGTTAGGGAGTGTTTTTATTTTGGGGGGCTTTTTTATTTTTATAGGGCTATTAGATTATGTGTAATTGTTTTTATTTTTGATAATTTTGTTTATTATTTTTTGTAAGCTTAGTGTTTTTATTTTTCGTAATTTAGTGTTTATTATTTTTGTTATTTTAGATTTTTTAAATTTTTTTGTAGTGTTAAGTTTTTTTAATTTGTAATTTAGATTTTTTAATTGGTAGTTTTTTTATTTTATTAGAATAGTAATGTTAGGTTAATTTATAGTTTAAATGTAGGACTTTTTTATTTCACAGGTAAACTTTTATTTATTTTAAGACAGTATTATTGTAATTTTAATTTAAAGTTAGGGGGGGTGTTAGGTTTAGGGGTTAATAGCTTAATTTAGTGCTTTGCAATGTGGGGGGGCAGTGGTCTAGGGGTTAATAGGTTTAGTTTAGTAGTTACGATGTGGAGGGCTGGAGGTTTAGGGGTTAATACTTTATTATAGTGTTGGTGATGTGGGGGGCCGGCGGTTTAGGGGTTAATATGATTATTTAGGTGTCGCAATGTCAGTGAGCAGCGGATTAGAGGTTAATAACTTTTATTAGTGCCGGGAACTGTTTAGGGGTTAATATATTTAAATAGTGTTGGCAGTGTGGGTGGGCGGCAGATTAGGGGTTAACTTTATTTAATAGTCGCAATGTGGGTGGGAGGCAGATTAGGGGTTAATAGGTAGTTTATGGGTGTTAGTGTACTTTGTAACACTTTAGTTATGAATTTTGTGAAGCTTTTTTGTTACACAAAATCCATAACTACTGCTTTCAGATGGCAGTATGGATCGTGTTGGTATAGGCTGTAATGCAAGCATTTTAGCCTGAACGCACAACCTGTAATACCGGTGCTATGAAAATCCCACACAAAAATGTCATTTTTTGAGTGCGGAATGGACGTTGCATTACAGGCTAAAATGCTTGCAGTATAGCTATACCGACACGACTCGTAATATGCGTTACTGGCCATTAAGCGTTAAAAACCATACCCCAACACGTGTAATCTAGCAGATTATGAGTTATGAGTCTATTTCAAGTATTATTGCTGTGTACAGAAATATAGTTTTTATACAAATGTTCTTCTTGTTTCAATCCTAGTTGATGCTAGGACTAGATTATAATTAACTTGTGATATTAAAAACTTCATAGATCGGAATGGAGTTTATTTTTCTCATTGAAAAAAACATTATCAACCCTCTAGATGAGAAACTGTACATACTTTTGAGTAAACGAGAATTGACATTATTATGCTATTTTACAAGTCATTTGTTTTATCAGTTATTTTTTTTTAATTAATAAATGGACTTGGAAGTCCACATGTGCTGATTTGCATTTAAAGAGACATGAAAGGAAATTAAAGGGCCGTGGAGCCCAAGGGACCAATTTATCAATGTCTGGCGGATATGATACGATGTAGCGTATCATGTCTGCTAGACATCGCTGAATGTGGACAGCATACGCTGTTGGCATTTAACATTGCACAAGCAGTTCTGGTGAGTTACCATCTGGGAGCCGCCCCCTGCAGATTTGCGGCCAATCGGCCACTAGCAGGGGGTGTCAATCAAACCAATCGTATGCGATCGGGCAGAGTGATATCCGCAGCTGGATACTCCTGTTTCCAGCAAGCCTGAAGGCTCACACGGGAAACAGGGGTATTCCGGGCCATTCGGCCCTTGATAATTCGGCCCCCAAATGTTTTCTTTCATGGTTCAGCACATACAATTTTTGAAACAACTTTCCAATTGACTTATTTTATATAATTTGCTTAGTTCTCTTGGCATCCTTTGCTGAAAAAAATACCTAGGTGAAAGATACCCAGAGAATAAAGCAACATTGATAATAAAAGTAAACTGGAAAGTTATTTAAAAATGAAATAAATTGGGTTTCAAATCCCTTTATATCCGTCAAGTTAAAGCAAAATAAAACGTAATATGCACTCAGTATTTTAATTGCTTTTGCTTCAAGAAAAATCCCAAAACTTAAAGGGACAATAAACCCAAACATTTTCTTCATGATTCAGATAGAGAATGCAATTTTAAACAACATTGCAATTTAAGGAAAAAAGGAAAATTTCCTCAAGGGGGCGCTCTACCAAAACTGAACATAAGATATATCAAATAAGTGAAAAACAAAATATAAAACAAACAGGGTCCAAACTATGTGATATATACAAAAAAGTCTACAGACACCTAGTGGATATAAGGCAGCTCTCTGTCGTAGGATAATCAGGATTCTGGTAATGCAAACAATCTGGAAGAAGATAAGAACACAGAGGCACCAAATGGCCTAGTACCACCAAGACCAAAAATGATACAAATATAGCAAGTGGCTACTCACTTGCAAATAGCACCCGATGGTGCTAATAAGGCAGGCTGGCACTTCCCAGTTGTTCAGCTAACTGTACACAGGCAAACAGCTGCAGAGGCCAAGCGAATCCCAAAAGGCCACCAGTGTTTTCCTATAAAGGGATAAATAAGGGAACCACCATAGCCCAGCACAGTTTTACTGAGTGTAGTGTAATGTTATAAGTCACACTTACATCATCCAAAGCACCTCCAGGTGCAATCTAAACGAGCCGCAGCTTCTCAGCTGCCCAGCAGACTGATCTCCGATAAAAAACAGGTTACAATAAAGTCCAAAAAAGCAGCAAGTTTATATATAAAACAACATTCCAATTTACTTCTATTATCTAATTTGCTTCATTCTTTAGATATCCTTTGTTGAAGAAATAGGAATGCACATGGGTAAGCCAATTACACAAGGCATCTATTTGCAGCCACCAATCAGCAGCTACTGAGCCTATTTAGATATGATTTTCAACAAATTATGTGAAGAGAATGAAGCAAATTAGATAATAGAAACAAATTGGAAAGTTGATTAAAATGGCGTGCTCTTTCTCAATCATGAAAGAAAAAATTTGGGTTTCATGTCTCTAAGAATTGTGCTTGTTCTACCCCCTCGAGGTATTCAGGAGTACCTACTACATATGTAAAATGAAATGTATTAGACTCTGCAACATTTTACATGCTAATCACTAAGATAAGAGTACAAACGTATTTTCCTCTGTCCATTACTAGTCACAGAAAAAGACCATGCGCATGAATACCTCCAGTAATTTCAAGGGGTTAATTGTGCAAATTGATTGTAAAATATTTATTTTCTATACAAACCTATTACAATGGAGTGCTTAATGGCTGCTGTGCTGTATACTGTTTAAATGAAAACCACAACTTTATATTTTATGTTGCTTTAAGCTTCACAAGCATTCTATTGCAAGTAATGAACACAATAAATGTATTGATTTTGTAGAACTAATGGAATTTAATAACCTTTTAATATAAATATTTATAAAAAATGCATGTGCTCTGGTAAAAAATTGTTACTTTCTTTGTACATACTGTATATTGTTCAGCACTATTATAATTGTTGCACACACAAAAAAAACACACATGCACATATATTTAAATTGTGTGTATGTGTGTCTTAAGTTACAAGACATATACAAGCACTTACCAAATCTTGTTGTACACACCTACACAACATTTCCATAATTCATCCCTTCCTTACTCAAAACACTACAAAAATACTAATTCATTCCCTCATTTTGTCACGCATTGACTATTGTAATCTATTTCAAAATTCCAAAACACAGCCTCTCCTCTTTCCAATCTATAAGGAAGGCTTCAGCTAGACTCATCCACCTAAGTCGCCGATCTACATCAGCTGCTCTGCTCTGCCAGTCTCTACACTGGCTCCCCATTGTCAGGGTTTTTTTCCCTTTTGTGTTTGCCATGTGCTGCTGGCAGCCATTTTACTCACCTCTCTTCCTGACTATGGTGCATTGTGGGGGATGCTGCTCAATTCCTGCACTTCCTTTTATGGCCAGACTGGTGTGCATCATCCATGTGAGACAGGATGCAGTCTCAGAATTGTGATGTCATCATTTATTATTTAAAGGGCCTCTGTTCAGTATGCTTTGCCTTTGCGTTGTCTCAGACCTGTTTGTGAGAGTTCCTGTGTAGTACCTGGCTGCCTGACCTCCTTCCTGGTTCCTGATCCCTGGCTTGTTCCTGACTCTGCTGTTTTCCTTGTTCCTGATTCCGGCTCGTCTGACTATTCGCTTTGGCTCCTGACTCGGCTTGTCTGACTACCAGCTCTGGTTTTGATTCCTGGCTTGTTATTTGACTTGTGGACTTTTTATTATTTTTTGCTATTAATAAAGGTGTGATTATTTGTGCACTTCTTCGGTTTCTCAATTGCCAGAGGAGTACCAAGAGTTCCTAGACGTGTTTGACAAGGTGCGTGTCGGTACGTTGCCTCCTCACCGGTCTTATGATTGTGCCATAGACCTGCAACCCAGAGCCATTCCTCCTCGTGGCCGGGTGTATCCTCTGTCTGTTGCAGAGAATTGTGCTATGGAGGAGTATGTTGCCCATGCTCTATCGCGGGGGATCATCCACAAATCCTGCTCTCCTGCAGGGGCTGGCTTCTTCTTTGTGAAGAAAAAGGGTGGCGAGTTAAGACCATGTATTGATTATAGGGGTCTTAATCGTCTTACCATTAAGAATGCTTACCCTATTCCACTCATTACGGAACTCTTTGACCACCTCAAGGGAGCTACGGTCTTTACTAAACTTGATATGAGAGGAGCGTACAATCTCGTTAGGTTTAAGGAGGGCCACGAATGGAAAACAGCATTTAACACCAGGAGTGGGCATTATGAGTATCTTGTAATGCCCTTTGGCCTATGAAATGCTCCTGCTGTTTTTCAGGAATTTATTAATGATGTCCTACGAGATATGTTGCAACAGTGTATTGTTGTGTACTTAGACGACATCCTCATACACTCACCCACACTTGAGGCTCATCGTTCTGATGTTACACGGGTTCTTCAGAGACTACATGATAACGACCTGTTTTGTAAACTTGAGAAATGTGAGTTCCATCAGACTCAAGTAACCTTCCTAGGTTATGTTATCTCTGTTGCAGGGTTCTCCATAGATCCTGACAAGTTATCTGCAGTTCTGCAGTGGCCTCGCCCAGTTGGTCTTCTGTCTATTCAACATTTTTTGAGGTTCGCCAATTACTGTAGAAAGTTTATTAAAAACTTTTCTTCCTTGGTCAAACCTATCACAGACATGAGCCGTAAAGAGAATGATCCACCTACTGCCATTAAGGCCTTTGCTGCCGCTCCAGTTCTGGCTCACCTAACCCTGTCCCGCCTTTCGTTCTTGAGGTCGATGTGTCCTACGCCTGACAGTTCCTTGCATCCATGTGGTTTCTTCTCTAAGAAATTGTCTCCAGTGGAGTGCAATTATGAAATTGGCGACAGGGAATTACTGGCCATAATTTTGGCACTTAAGGAATGGAGGCATCTTCTCGAGGGTACTAGCGGGCCAGTGCTCATTCTTACTGACCACAAGAATTTAATTTATCTATCTAAAGCAAAGCGTTTGTCGCCCCGACAGGCCAGATGGGCGCTATTTTTGTCTCGGTTTAATTATGTGGTCTCCTACCTGCCTGCTAGTAAGAATGTTAGGGCTGATGCCCTCTCTCGACAATTTTTGGCTCTGTCCAAGGAGGAGTCTGTACCTACTCCTGTTATACCTCCTGACCATATTTTGGCTACCATACGTACTAATTTGACTTCTCCCTTGGGGGAGGAGATCCTGTCTACACAAACCAATGCACCTCCTGAGAAACCTAGTGGTAAGTGTTTTGTTCCTGAGAATCTTCAAACTAAACTTTTGCACACTTACCACTGTCCTAAAGCTGCAGGTCACCCAGGCAAGAACCAAATGATTTGGTCTGTCACTCGACAATTCTGGTGGCCAGGTCTTCGTTCTGATGTTGCTGCGTATGTTGCTTCCTGCTCAGTTTGTGCACAGAATAAGACTCCTCGACGTCTTCCTGTGGGTCTTCTTCAACCTATTGCTAATGGTGAGCATCCTTGGACACATCTTTCCATGGACTTCATTGTCGAGCTCCCTGTTTCCAATGGCAATACTGTTATCCTTATGGTGGTTGACCGTTTTTCTAAAATGTCACATTGCATTCCCTTGATGAAGCTGCCTACCGCTCAGGAGCTTGCTTAAATTTTTGCCCGGGAGGTCTTCCATTTACATGGGTTACCCAAGGAGATAGTGTCGGACCGGGGTAGCCAGTTTGTCTCCAGATTTTGGCGTTCCTTTTGTGCTCAAATGGGGATCCAGCTTTCTTTCTTCACGGCATATCACCCTCAATCCAATGGGGCTGCGGAACGGTATAATCAAGCTCTGGAACAGTTCCTCCGTTGCTATATCTCAGATCACCACAATAATTGGTCTGAACTGTTACGTTGGGCAGAGTTTGCTCGTAATAGTGCTATTAATGCTTCCTCCAAGATATCCCCGTTCATGGCGAATTATGGGTTTCAACCATCCTTGTTGCCCGATTCATTCATGTCTCAGGGTATTCCGGCTTTGGAGGAGCATCTCCAGCAACTCCGTTCCACCTGGGTGCAGATTCAGGATTGCCTTCATCGTTCTATGCAGCGGCAAAAGTTCCAGGCTGATCGTAGGCGTCTGCCCGCACCTTCCTACCAGGTTGGTGAGAGAGTTTGGCTGTCCTCCCGCAACTTGAACCTTTGTGTGCCTTCCAATAAATTAGCTCCCTGTTATGTTGGTCCTTTTTGAATACTCAGACGGGTTAATCCTGTGGCCTACGCTCTTGACCTTCCTCCTGCTATGCGCATCTCCAATGTTTTTCATGTCTCCCTCTTGAAGCCATTGGTTTGTAATCGGTTTACCACTGTGTTGCCTCGTCCCAATCCTATCTTTGTTGAAAACCATGAGGAGTATGAGGTCAGCAGCATTATTGATTCTCGTATGTCCAGGGGCCATGTACAGTATTTGGTTCACTGGAGAGGCTACGGTCTGGAGTAGCAATCTTGGGTTCCCTCCTCTGATGTTCATGCTCCCACCCTCCTCCGTGCCTTCCATGCCCGTTTCCCCAATAAGCCTTTTGTCCTCCCATGGGGGAAGGGTTTTGAGGGGAGGGTACTGTCAGGGTTTTTTTCCCTGTTGTGTTTGCCATGTGCTGCTGGCAGCCATTTTACTCACCTCTCTTCCTGACTATGGTGCATTGTGGGGGATGCTGCTCAATTCCTGCACTTCCTTTTATGGCCAGACTGGTGTGCATCATCCATGTGAGACAGGAAGCAGTCTCAGAATTGTGATGTCATCACTTATTATTTAAAGGGCCTCTGCTGTTTTCCTTGTTCCTGATTCCAGCTCGTCTGACTATTCACTTTGGCTCCTGACTCGGCTCGTCTGGCTACCAGCTCTGGTTTTGATTCCTGTCTTGTTATTTGACTTGTGGACTTTTTATTATTTTTTGCTATTACTAAAGGTGTGATTATTTTTGCACTTCTCATCTCAGTCTGATTCCTGGCACCCTGACATACACTCCAGAATGCAATTAAAAGTATTAACCCTAACTCACAAAGCACTCAACAGCCTCACTTCCAACTATACTTCCTCTCTCATCTCCAAATATTCCCCGACTCGTCCTCTTCGATCAAACTCTGACCTACATCTCTCCACTGCTATTATCTCTAAGTCCAACTCCCACCTACAAGATTTCTCATGTGCTGCTCCTGTCCTCTGGAACTCTCTACCCTACTCCATAAGACTATCTCCAACCTTGTATGGCTTCAGAGGCTCTTTGAAAACCCACCTATTCTGTGAGGGTTACTATCTCTCCTCTGTTTTTCATCCTAGCCAAAATAATTATTGAACTGCCTTACTTACTGCTGTAACTAATGTGACAAGCTACCCCAAACCTTATGTCTCTGCATCTTCAACCTGTAGACTAAGATCTCCAGAGCCCTCTTCCTCCTGTACTCGATTTGTTTAGTTTGTGAAGTTTTGCATTTTATCACAAATCCTTGTCATTGTATAGCCCTATCTTTGTACCCAGCGCTATGGATTTTTGTGGTCCTATGCAAATAAATGATAATAATAAAAGTCACGCAAGCTGCCTTTTTATATAGTTTTTATTCATTTTTCATTCTTGATTTTAAGATGTTGTATAGTGTTAGATGATTTGTGAAGTCAATGCTATTAAAATTAAATATCTATTTTCATCTCCTACACTGCAGAAGAGAGATGCATGGCTTTGGGGTCAAAGTATCCATCATAGAACCAGGTGCTTTCAGAACTCAGATAATTGACTATGAATCTCATTTAAAGAACCTGAAGACGTTGTGGAATAAGCTACCTACTGAGACTAAGGAGAGCTATGGAGAGCAGTATTTCCACCAATGTGAGAGTATTTACTTATCCTAAGCAAGGGGGGTTGAGGTTGTTTTAGGAGGTAAATTAATACTAACAAAATGAAGAGATTGTTTTGGCTCTTAGTTATAGCATGTAGCTCAGGGAAAATATATTCATGCATAAAGTTGCCATCTTCAGTAAGGAAAACGAATGTAAAAATTTGCTCTTTCTTTAACTGAAAAGCAAATTCCCCTAAAATAAGAGGTTAACAATGCTCGAGAATAGCATTTCTTTCCAAATGGCTCCCCTCTCTCTTATGCCCTATATATTTCCTAATTTATCTACCCTAAGCAATACTTTTATATGCATTGCAATGTCAATAACCTGCTAGCTGATGATCATAATACTAATTTAATATCAATATATATACATTATATATATATATATATATATATATATACAAATATCAATTATATAGTTGGATGCAGAATAATGTGGTAACTAGATCTGATAAAAACACCAGCACTTTAAATTGTGTTACTTCATACAAAGTTGAAATACCAGATATAAAGCATTAATACTATATATAATATATGTTTTGTCTATTTATACTATATACTGTATGTTCTATCTATACTTAACTATTCTGCTCATATTTCTTATGTTTCTTATGTGAACTTATTTTCTATGATTGTATTTAGTATCAATTATTTAATTGATTAATTAAATTTATTATTTCACAGATGTAAAGAATATGCAACGTTCAATAAAGACTCCTAGTCCAAGGTTACACATAGTCACTGATTGCATGGAACACGCACTGACTGCTGTTTATCCGTGGACTCGCTACTCTCCTGGATGGCAATGCAAAATGATCTTCCTTCCCCTCTCTTACATACCCACTGCTATATCTGACTATATACTCTCTTTCAATCTACCCAAACCAGCTGCAAAGGCAAAATAACCATATTTTTAGTAGATTCCACAAATGTTGATAGTAAACAGTAAATTGAAACAACATACAGTCCACTGAAATATAGTAAAATGGACATGAAACCCAAAATGTTTTGTTACGGTACCAACTGTGTACCAAGGGTTAACCCCAGATGAACAATGTCCTGCATAGACAATCAGCAATTCACAACCCAGCCAGTTTCAGGTTTAAAACAGAATAACAACTTTATTTGAAGGCAGCACACAGATTTATACAGGTTTTTGACCCCCCCCCCTCAGATGGGGGTTGAAAGAATGTTGTACATTAGATAAAAGGGAGAAGCGCCCTTGACATGATACAATAGGATTATATTACTTAAACACTTCAACCACAAGACACTCTTGACTCTTCTTATCACTTTCTCTCTGGAGGTGATCAAACAATAGAATGCTAAGCATTAATTAGATTGTAGCTGGAGCCAGCCACTTGTGGTTAGAAAATAAAGTTAACACTTTCAGTCCTGACAGAAGGGTCTGTCACATAGCTCCCCCCTTGTGGAACACTCCGGCAGACCCGGCTTGACCCTTTTGCGGGTCAACCTGGGGATGACCGGACTAGGAGGTGGTAGGCATGTCAGTTTGCTGGGACAATCCATCTGTATTCCCGTTATGAGAGAGAATCCCTGTCTGTATAAATAAGGGTTCAACCTCTTCAGTGCCCCGACTAGGGCTAAACAGTCCTTCAAAATATCATCGGCTTCTTTACGTGGTTTTTGTACCTGCTCTTTATAGGTATCCACAATCCCTTCATACTGACATAGGGTGCCCTTGAGTTGCTGCACCTCCCTATGAGCCAGCGTCAGCTTCTCCTCCAGTGTCACTAAGTTTGTCCTTAATGTTTCATGTTCCACTCTCAAGCTGGTGTTTTCTGCAGTCTGTCGGTGCAGCTTGTCTAGCAGAGATTCCTGTTCTAAACGTGCTTTTTCCTCTGCACTCCTCTTCTCTCCCGCTAGCACTGTTACATGATTATTTAACGTGACCATTTCATCCTCTACGTGACTCTTCTCCTTCATCAGCGCATTGTAACGGGACTTCCACGTATCAATAGTGGATAGAGATTTACTGAGCTCAGCGTCCTGGGGCTTAGCAGCAGGGGGGTCAGTCTCTGCTGCACGGATCTGAGCACGGGTAGTCACAGGGTTAACATCAGCGGAACCCATGGGAGCATAGGCAGAAACAAGGGGGACCAAGGTATTTCCAAGGAGAACATCAGCTGGTAAATCCTTCATGACCCCCACATTCACAGGTCTAGCGCCCCCTCCCCAATCCAAATGCACCCTGGCAACAGGCAGGCGGAACACAGTGCCCCCTGCTACCCTCACAGCCACAGTGTCTCCTGTGTGCTGTTTCTCAGACACCAAGTTCTTTCGAAGCAAGGTCATGGTAGCACCAGTATCCCGTAGACCACTGACCTCCTTCCCATTCACTTTAACCAGTTGCCGGTTATTCCGGTGGGCAGCTTGCACAAGGTCTGCCTCATGTAGGATGCCCCAGCATTCTTGCGCCTCTACGTAGCGGGCCGCAGGCTGAGGGTTACGTGGGATTCCGCCGGCAGGTCTTCTCCAGGACTGTGCTTGGTTCGCTGCATTTAGGGGACACTCTGGTCTTTTGTGCCCTAGTTGCTTACATCCAAAGCACCGAATAGGTTGTGAGTAGCCCCGCGAATTGAACCGGGCTCTCTGAGGGTAGTTCGTGGCCAGAGGCCGTGTGGTATAGCGGTGCGCCGGGGGTTGGTAACTGGCAGCTGCTGGGGTGACTGGGGGTCTGTACTCCACTCTGGCAGGGGGCTTAGTGGTAGCAGTGTCCAGTTTGCGGGCATCCGTATACTCATCTGCCAGGCGAGCAGCTTCATGCAGGGTGGAGGGTTTACGGTCCCGAACCCACTCTCGAACTCCTGCGGGTAACTTGTCGAAGCAATGTTCCAACAGGAATAGCTGCAGCACCTCTTCCCCAGATACGGCTTGGCACCCCGCTATCCAGTGAGCTGCTGTGCGGTGCACCTTACATGCCCACTCAAGGTAGGAATCTCCAGCTAATTTAACAGTGTCTCTGAACCGTCTCCTGTATGCCTCCGGTGTAATTGCATACCTGGAGAGCAGAGCCTCTTTTACAGTATTATAATCCCAGACTTCCTCATCTGGAATGGCCCGAAAAGCCTCACTGGCCCGGCCGGATAATTTTCCGGATAATATCGTGACCCAGTCCTCTGCGGGTACCTTGTGTAGTGCACATTGCCTCTCAAAATCCGCAAGGTACCCATCAATCTCTCCTTCTGTTTCCAGGAAGTTTTTAAAAGCTGCAAAATTTACTTTTCTCTTTTCCACTGGGTTTGCTGCAGCGCCGCTTTGGCGAAGTAGGTTGGCCTCCACAGCTGCTATGACCCGGTCGATAATTTCCGCAGATGGGTTGGGGCCATAATGTGCCAGTCTTATTTTAACCGCCCGATCAAAGCTTGCTTCTGCGGGGGTTCTGTCTGCTATGCTGGGCCCATTGGTTCCTTCTGTCCCTGGTACTCTTTCCATCTTAGTCAGTATTGTAATAATCCCCCTCTTCCTGAGGTTACTGGCATGTGTAGTTGCTCTTCTGGGCGATAAGGTTCATTCCGTCGCTTGCCACCAATGTTACGGTACCAACTGTGTACCAAGGGTTAACCCCAGATGAACAATGTCCTGCATAGACAATCAGCAATTCACAACCCAGCCAGTTTCAGGTTTAAAACAGAATAACAACTTTATTTGAAGGCAGCACACAGATTTATACAGGTTTTTGACCCCCCCTCAGATGGGGGTTGAAAGAATGTTGTACATTAGATAAAAGGGAGAAGCGCCCTTGACATGATACAATAGGATTATATTACTTAAACACTTCAACCACAAGACACTCTTGACTCTTCTTATCACTTTCTCTCTGGAGGTGATCAAACAATAGAATGCTAAGCATTAATTAGATTGTAGCTGGAGCCAGCCACTTGTGGTTAGAAAATAAAGTTAACACTTTCAGTCCTGACAGAAGGGTCTGTCACATGCTTCTTTCCTGATTCAGATAGAGCATTCAAATTTAACCCCTTAATGACAGCCAAAATACCCTCTTGTTTTTACTCTCAGGGGTTAAATAGGGTGGCCTTGCTATTTCTGAATGCCTCAGGAAGTGTGGAATGCTGCAATAGTGCTATGACATGGCTCAAAACCCCTGAGGACACACAAAGGTAGATCTGTGTCATTAAGAGGTTAGTCAACTTTCCAATTTACTTCTATTATCAAATTTACTTCATTATCTTGGTATCCTTTATTGAAGGAGCAACAAAGCACTACTGGGAGCTAGCTTAACATGTGTGCTGAGCCAATGAGAAGTGGCATATAAATGCAGCCATAAATCAGCAGCTAGCTCTCAGTAGTACACTGCAGATCATGAGACTACGTAGGTATGCTTTTCAACAAAGGATACCAAGAGTACAAAACCAATTAAATAGTAGAAGTAAATTGGAAACTTGTTTAACCCCTTAAGGACCAAGGACATGCCAGGAACATCCTACAGAAAAACACCCTTAACGACCAAGGACGTTCCTGGCACGTCCTCTGGTCTTTCAAGCGGCGGAAGCGATCCTGATCGCTTCCAGATGCTTTTATGGTATTGCAGTGATGCCTCGATATTGAAAATTCCAAAAGATTTCCAGCCTCCAAATAATGAATAAAAAACCTTTATTTATATACGGTCCATAAAATAGAAACAACAGTTGTTTCTATTTTATGGACCCTGTATAAATAAAGGTTTTATTCATTATTTGGAGGCTGGAAATCATTTGGAATTTTCTATGATGTTGGGGTCTGGCTAACTCTTTATTCCGTGCCCCAGGACTTGGAGTGAGGTGCTGTCTTCCCCTGTGAATTGTTTGGAATTCCTCGATATTGAGGCATCCTGCAATACCAATTTTTTACAAACCTTTAGTGATGGTGCCGATTCATCATCATCATTGGTGGGTGAAAGCAATGGTTGGTGGGTGGCCTATTGCTACCTGGCATTCGGTTCCTCTATGTGCAATGTGCACGCAGGGTGCCGGGAGCATGTGGGGGGGGGTGAGCTGCGGGGGGCACGCGCACACGCAGCAACCACTGCCATCAATGAATGTGAATGGGAAGGAGGGAGAGGGAGGGAGGGGAAATAGCGACCATAGCAACTGGGAGAGGGAGGGGGGTTTTGAGGGAGGCTGCTACATTACAGAAAAATTCAATTTATTAAAAAAAAACAAAAAAAAAACTTTTTTTTGGAGCAAAATGGGTACTGGCAGACAGCTGCCAGTACACAAGATGGCGGCACATAGGTAGCGGGGGAGGGTTAGAGAGCTGTTTGGGGGAGAACAGGGAGGTTGGGGGCTTAGGGGGGGGGGTCCATCAGAACCACCTAAATATTATTTAAAAAAAAAAAAAAAAAAAAAAAAAGCCTTTTATTTTAGTACTGGCAGAATTGGACAATGACAATTGTGGGGTGGGGGAGGGAAGAGAGCTGTTTGAGAGGGATCAGGGGGTGTGATATGTCAGGTGGGAGGCTGATCTCTACACTAAAGCTGAAATTAACCCTGCAAGCTCCCTACAAGCTACCTAATTTTACCCCTTCACTGCTGGGCATAATACAACTGCTATTTCTGAACAAAGTGGATCCCAGAGAAGCATTTACAAGCATTTGTGCCATAATTGCACAAGCTGTTTGTTAATAATTTCAGTGAGAAACCTAAAGTTTGTGAAAAAGTTTGTGAAAAAGTGAACGATTTTTTTTATTTGATCGCATTTGGCGGTGAAATGGTGGCATGAAATATACCAAAAGTGGCCTAGATCAATATTTTGGGTTGTCTACTACACTACACTAAAGCTAAAATTAACCCTACAAGCTCCCTACAAGCTCCCTTATTTACCCCTTCTCTGCTGGGCATAATACACGTGTGGTGCGCCGCGGCATTTAGCGGCCTTCTAATTACCAAAAAGCAATGCCAAAGCCATATATGTCTGCTATTTCTGAACAAAGGGGATCCCAGAGAAGCACTTACAACCATTTGTGCCATAATTGCACAAGCTGTTTGTAAAAAATTTTTAGTGAGAAACCTAAAATTGTGAAAAATGTAACCATTTTTTTTATTTGATCGCATTTGGCGGTGAAATGGTGGCATGAAATATACCAAAATGGGCCTAGATAAATACTTGGGGGTGTCTACTACACTACACTTAAGCTAAAATTAACCCTACACGCTCCCTACAAGCTCCATAATTAACCCCTTCACTGATGGGCATAATACACGTTTCAGAATAGGGGGCGATAGTAAGCGCTGAATAGCTTAAAAGGCTGGAAACTAAATTCTGGCGAATAATTTATTCCATATACATTCAAATTAAAATCACAGATAAAATGTTAAAACACAATGTTCATATAGAAATACAGTAAAATTCTATTCATGGATCCATGAAATATTCCAGGAGTTTTGTACCTGGCTACTTTAGTTATACAAAACCTTGAATGTAGCTATCTCCAAAGTTCTTATGTGTGTTTGGGATAGATTAATAAGTCGGTTACCTGACTTAGGCGTTCTGGATATGGTTCTATTGTCAGTGGATGAAAAATGTGTGGACTGTGGTTCAGATCAGACCAATGTGATGTGTAACAATAAACAATATATCAACTTTCAAATAAACATTAAAATCTCAGCACATGATGGTGTAAAAGCATTCGTTCAAACTTCAATACAAAATTAAAAAAATAATACAATAATCAAAGGCGTGTGAGATCCGTTACCGGACCAAGTGGAGGAGGGGCTGTGAAAGAACGTGACGTTGATGTAAAAAGTAGGTGTTTAACCCCAGAGAAATGTGAATCCACACTAGCGCTAGTGAAAAAATTCAAAAAGAAAAAAATATCTAAAAAATATATATAAAAAATAAAAAAAATATAGAAAAATATATATATAGTTCAATGTAGATCAAACTTGGACAGATGAAAAAATGTGAGACAGATGAAAATAATGTGTATCTTCGAAAATAAATGAATAATCCCTTTGAAAAATAAAACAAAAATATCCGCAATCCAAAAGTGTAAAATTACTTAAAACAGATATAAATCTTGATGGGCAAAAGTCTTAATTGGCAGAAATTCTATATAGGTGCTCCAAAACACAGAGCCGTTTCAGCACCCTAGGTGCCAGATCCGGAGGTGGTAGTTACCAACTGGTAAGTGATATTGTTAGTGTCTATGATGGAAGTCCGTACAGTATATATAGAAATATTGTTCATAAAGTCAATATCACAAAAATATAAAAATATAAAAAGATGAAAAAGCCTGAAAGAGAAAAAGAAAAACAATAGTGCAACACTGTATATAAGGGACAATAGTGGTATAAGAATCAAGCTCACCAGTATGTCTGTCAATGCGTTTCGGCCACGATTTGGCCTTTCTCAAGACTATACTGAATTTGTGTGGACTGGGAGCTTATAAAGCCTAGATGTGGGATTGTTTGTGGGCGGTTTTGGCGCCAAATTTTGAGAGGGTAATCACCTTCCTGTTTGCCTCAAAGCATCTCTGGGAAATTTTGAGAGGGTAACCCCCTTCCTGTTTGCCTCAAAGCATCTCTGGGGAATGTACACATATTATCTTAGTCTAATTTTCATCATAGTTTTCTATCTTCTTATATCAGTATTGGTTATATGATATAGTGCAAATTAACAGAATTTTTTTATTTTTTTTTATATTAAAAATGTGTCCCGGATCTATAACATACGTAATGCCGTTAGGGCTCTAAGTTAACCTTCTACCGTATTATGAAGTTTACCTAAGTAATACATAATACACGTTTGGTGCACAGCTGCATTTAGCAGCCTTCTAATTACCATAAAGCAATACCAAAGCCATATATGTCTGCTATTTCTGAACAAAAGGGATCCCAGAAAAGCATTTACAATGATGTATGCCATAATTGCACAAGCTGTTTGTAAATAATTTCAGTGAGAAACCTAAAGTTTGTGAAAAAGTTTGTGAAAAAGTGAATGTTTTTTTTATTTTATCGCGTTTGGATGTAAAATGGTGGCATGAAATATACCAAAATGGGCCTAGATCAATACTTTGGGTTGTCTACTAAAAAATATATATATACATGTCAAGGGATATTCAGGAATTCCTAACAGATATCAGTGTTCCAATGTAACTATCGCTAATTTTGAAAAATAATGGTTTGGAAATAGCAAAGTGCTACTTGTATTTATTGCCCTATAACTTACAAAAAAAGCAAAGAACATGTTAACGTTGGGTATTTCTAAACTTAGGACAAAATTTAGAAACTTTTTAGCATAGGAGTTTTTTTGGTGGTTGTAGACGTGTAACAGATTTTTGGGGTCAAAGTCAGAAAAAGTGGTTTTATCCCATTTTTTCATCATATTTTATAATTTTTTATTGTAAATTATAAGATATGATAAAAATAATGATATTTTTAGAAAGTCAATTTAATGGCGAGAAAAACGGTATATAATATATGTGGGTACAGTAAATGAGTAAGAGGAAAACTATAGCTAAACACAAACACAGCAGAAATGCAAAAATAGCCTTGGTCCCAGGCGGTCAACAAATGGAAAAGTGCTCTGGTCACGAAGGGGTTAAAATGACACATTGTATTGGAATCATAAAAGGTTATATTTTGACTTTACTGTTTCTTTAAAAATAATATATTATAATATATAAAATGTACAGAAGTGCATTAAAATAATTCTCAAACAAAGTTTTGGTCAAAGAATTGCTTCTATAAAAAGTTATCACAGCTTTTATGATCCCTTTTTGCGCACGTGAACTACTGCTGATCTGATAAAAGGCTGCGTTTACGCACTTCTTCCATTCACACATGCATCTCCTACCAGCTGTAACTCATTGCATCACATCAGTATCCCTGGGAGAATTTCTGTAAATGAAGCCTACAAACACATTGGAGGTGGCTCATATGTGTAAGAGATCACCTTTATTCACACTGGCATACAACACTGATGGCATTTTATATAGCCCATGGTTTGTTGAGCTTAATATTATCAAATAAATGTGACTAAAGGTTGCACTGTAAAATCTATGTTGTAGGTCAGAGTGTTCTTATTTTTATTTGATAAAAAAATTAATTATTAACAATCTGGTGCCTTTGTGAAAAGAATAGAAGTTCCGATTGAGTAAATTGTTATTCTCAGTACTTTATACTGAAACATATTAGAATTCTATGTTATAAAACTAATCCTAGATTCATATTATTAATATTTTGTGAGATGCATAAAAAATTAACACCTAGATTTAGAGTTCTGCGTTAGCCTTAAAAAGCAGCATTAAGGGGTCCTAACGCTGCTTTTTAATGCCCGCTGATATTACGAGTTGGGCAGGTACAGGTGTACCGCTCACTTTTCTTCCGTGACTTTTGGCTACCGCAATTCCCCTATGTCAATTGCGTATCCTATCTTTTTAATGGGATTTACCTAATGCCGGTATTACGAGTCTTGGAAGAAGTGAGCGGTACAGCCTCTACCTCTAAGACTCCTACCGCATAAAAAAGTCAGTAGTTAAGAGTTTTATGGGCTAACGCCGGAACATAAAGCTCTTAACTACAGTGCTACAAAGTACACTAACACCCATACACTACCTATGAACCCCTAAACCGAGGCCCCCCCACATCGCAAACACTATAATAAAATGATTTAACCCCTAATCTGCCGACCGGACACCGCCGCCACCTACATTATAGCTATGAACCCCTAATCTGCTGTCCCTAACATCGCCGACACCTACATTATATTCCGATTAGCTGCTTGGATCAAGTTCAATCCGATTGGCTGCTTGGATCAGCCAATAGAATGCAAGGTCAATTCTATTGGCTGATCCAATCAGCCAATCGGATTGAACTTCAATCCGATTGGCTGATTAAATCAACCAATCAGATTTTTCCTACCTTAATTCCGATTGGCTGATAGAATCCTATCAGCCAATCGGAATTTGAGGGATGCCATCTTGGATGACGTCATTTAAAGGAACCTTCATTCTGCGTTTGGACATCGGAAGAAGAGGATGGCTCTGCGTCGGCTGGAAAGAAGATGGCTCTGCTCCGCTCCGGAAGGATGAAGATAGAAGATGCCGCCTGTATGAAGATGTCAAGGTAGGGTGATCTTCAGGGGGGTAGTGTTAGGTTTTTTTAAGTGGGGATCGGGTGGGTTTTAGAGTAGGGGTGTGTGGGTGGTGGGTTGTAATGTTTGGGGGGTATTGTATTTTTTTTTACAGGTAAAAGAGCTGATTACTTTGGGGCAAAAGAGCTGTTTACTTTGTAATTTAGTTTAGGGTAGGGAATTTTATTATTTGGGGGGCTTTTTTATTTTATTAGGGGGCTTAGATTAGGTGTAATTAGATTAAAATTCTTGTAATATTTTTTTATTTTTTTGTAATTTAGTGTTTGTTTTTTTTGTACTATAGTTTAGTTTATTTAATTGTATTTTAGTTTAGATAATTGTAGTTAATTTATTTAATTTAATGATAGTGTAGTGTTAGGTGTATTTGTAACTTAGGTTAGGATTTATTTTACAGGTAATTTTGTAATTATTTTAACTAGGTAGCTATTAAATAGTTAATAACTATTTAATAGCTATTGTACCTAGTTAAAATAAATACAAAGTTGCCTGTAAAATAAATATAAATCCTAAAATAGCTACAATGTAACTATTAGTTATATTGTAGCTATATTAGGGTTTATTTTATAGGTAAGTATTTAGTTTTAAATAGGATTAATTTATTTAATGATATTAATTTTAGTTCGTTTTTTTTAAATTATATTTAAGTTAGGGGGTGTTAGGGTTAGTCTTAGGTTTAGGGGTTAATAACTTTATTATAGTAACAGCGACGTTGGGGGCGGGAGATTAGGGGTTAATAATTGTAGATAGGTGGCGGCGATGTTAGGGAGGGCAGATTAGGGGTTAATAAAATTTATTATAGTGTTTGCGAGGCAGGAGTGCGGTGGTTTAGGGGTTAATACATTTATTATAGTGGTGGCGATGTTCAGTCGGCAGATTAGGGGTTAATAAGTGTAGGTAGGTGGCGGCGACGTTGGGGGGGACAGATTAGGGGTTAATAAATATAATATAGGTGTTGGCGATGTTAGGGGCAGCAGATTAGGGGTTCATAGCTATAATGTAGGTTGCGGCGGTGTCCGGAGCGGCAGATTAGGGGTTAATTATATAATGTAGGTGTCAGCGATAGCAGGGGCGGCAGATTAGGGGTTAATAAGTGTAAGGTTAGGGGTGTTTAGACTCGGGGTTCATGTTAGGGTGTTAGGTGTAGACTTAGAAGTGTTTCCCCATAGGAAACAATGGGGCTGCGTTAGGAGCTGAACGCTGCTTTTTTGCAGGTGTTAGTTTTTTTTTCAGCCAGCTCAGCCCCATTGTTTCCTATGGGGAAATCGTGCACAAGCACGTTTTTCCATCTTACCACTACCATAAGCAACGCTGTTATTGAGTGGAGCTAAATTTTGCTCAACGCTCACTTTTCTGAGGCCATTCAGAAAACCTGTAATACCAGCGTTGGCTTAAGGGTGCACTGGAATAAAAGGCACCGCAGGTCTTTACCGACAAAACTCCAAATCTAGGCTTAAGTTAGGTAAAACTACATAGATACTGAACTTTTGCTATTCAGTTATACACATGCACTTCTTATCTGTTATATGAAAAGTGTTGTGGATCCATTGTGAAAAGGGTCTGGCTCTTGCCTTTTCTTTATATTGTCTTTTTATTTAATAGGCATCAGATCGCTGTTCTATATTGTTTTGTCTTATGCAGAGACATGTGTTGACAGATCCCAAAAGTTTTTGTGTCACTGTTCCTAGAATTTTAGTTTTGGCGCACAACATTTTAAATTATTACACATATCTATACATGAACACAGTTGTCTAGCTTCTAACAAGTGTAGGACTGCCCAGGAAGAATTCTGTTCAGTGTTTGTCACTTTCCTTTGTGAGACTCATTGTCTGATCTCTGCTTCAATTCATTGAAGAGAAAGAAGGCCACCATTACATGGTTTGATATCCGGTGGGCGGAGCAGTGAGAAGAGGTGAGCAAGGCGTATGGTGACTGCCTCTCAACAGCATACTGTGGGGAAATGCAGTCACATAGACCCTTGGTTGAGTGGTAGTTCGGCTTGGCCAGGTAAATCTGCTTTATGATCCTGGTAGCAGAGCTGGTGAGCCACCATTACACTAGGAGAACGACTGCTGCAACGTGCAACAGAACCCCCCCCCCCCCGCTGATTTCAGCAGTGGTTGTAACATCCCGCGGTTCTATTGCAGATAGGTAGACCGGCGGTGGAAGGAACCTGAAGGATCACAGTGGAGGATGTGAGAAGCCGACTGGTGGCACGGATATCATAATAACCAAATAAAGAACAACACATGACAGGGGTGATCCTTTACAAACCCCTGTAAAGCAATCGTTGGTGACAAACTTCGGAAACCCTGCTAAGGCAGTAAGTCTGGGGGCAGTACCTGGGACGGGTCTCTATCAAGCTGGAATACACTAATTGTAAGTACAGTGCCCTATATCAAGGGTTCCTTAATTTACAACATAATTCTGGTGCTGGAGATGTGTGTTAATATGTAGGGGCCTGGCTAGATAAAGTCAAAACTAGATAATTGAAGGTACTGAGTCCTCCAGTGAAGAAGCAGTTAAGGTTTCATAAGGGGAAAATAACAACGTTTATGGAGACTGTGTATTCTGCGTAACCTGTGTAATTTGAAAGGACACAAACATAGATTCCCTAAAACACAGTGGCATTCCCATGGTAAAAGGAGAAAAAAAGTGGGAAAGTAAGTACAAAGGTGCACAGTGATAGCGTTTTGGCTTCCGGATGATTCTGGTAGGGAGAGAGGAGAAGAGGATTTTCTAGCCGGCTTTCGATAAATTCAGAAATAACGCTGTAACAAGAGGACCTGTTAATATGTGGGATGTCAGATTACGAGATTAAAGCTATCTAGCTAATACTTTATCTGTAATTCTAAAGTCCTTACTTGCACAGTTAACTTTAGCATAGCTGTTCAGTGTAAAGAATTATGTCTTTTTAAACTCTCTAGATATCAATATATAGCATAGGTGTGTTAATAATACCTCTGGGAATCATTTATCTAGATGCAAATCATTGTAATTGGTTTGTATAATATCAAGAAGTTAGATACAAACAATGACATAAAAAGAAAAGAAGGCGCCACAATAGTGCAGGGTCAAATGTGTCAGCTGTTACCCCACTACAATGTCCCGTACTTACAGGATATAAAGCACCAAATTAGTGCTATATAGATGTTCTGGGCTCTTAACAGTCGCCCAGCTAACTGTTCCAGATATAACTGCACGGCTCTTCTCACAAACAGCACGTATCCGAAAGCCCCAGCATCAGATCTTGGTGATCCCTGTATTTCTGGTCTGCTAACAATGGGAAACAGTACTCCGTATATAACACTGCTCCCTCTTCAAGTCAGTCTATCTCACTGACAACCAAATTGGCGATGATAGATGATAGATATATATTAAAAGTTTAAAAAGTTCCGTGGCAAGCCAATGTATAAAATATACAGACTATATTAAAATACAAAACACAACGTTTCACGGTCCCAGACCGTTTTATCAAGTGTATTTGCTTAATTAAAAACCATGGCTATTTAATATGCTTGTTCAGCGTCTCAGGATCCGCATTGCGCATGCGTCACCATTTCGCATGTGAATGGACGATTACGTCACCAACTCGCATACGATTCAAGAGGATTGGGGGTGTGTCACCCGCTTATTCTATTGGCTAAAGTAACTCTTCTATCACGGCGTCACCGCACTTCTGATTGAGCACATACATCACCGGCTCACATGCAATTGGGGGAAATGTAGGAGTGGTCTGTGTGTCATAATTTCATTCAGTGAGACACTATGAATGTTAATGTTTACAAGTTAATACCTCTTTCATGGGAAACAGCTCATAGCTTAACTCTATAAACTTGGCGTGTATTTGTATATCACTACGAATACTGGTATTGCCAAATTCGAATGATGTGTGACAGTGACGCATATGCAAAATGAAATCCCTTACAATCTACATTATTATCCAACTGTGACATAACTCATAACGTACAAAATCGATAACTGGTCATATACATGATCCATTACAGATAGAGACTATATAAATGATCTAATACAAACAAGGACAAGATGACTTTTGAATTTACATTACTCCATAAATTGTACATACTCATGTCTATCTTAAACATGTCTTACAGGACTAGCCTTATACCAATAAATTATCAATAGATAAATAAGTGTATTTCCATAACGTCTCTTATTCATAGATGTCAAACACCTCCTGAAATCAAATAAAGTGTCCTTAGTCTGATAAAATATAGGCTTATATCTGATAAATAAGATATCTATAGTGTTGAGTTTATATTCCAAAAAAAGGGGATCAAATACACTGTATGAATGGTACATAGCTTGTAATAGATATATCACGTCATTGCTTATTACCCCTATGGTGTCCATGAGATGTAACAATAATCATTGTCGGGTCTAGATAGAATCTTAATCGTTGCCTACCCTATAAAAGCACCAATAATTGACAAACTTCTAATACATGTATCAATGTATAATAAGCTTCTGATATAGAAGATTATCTTATAATATATAGACAATCCTAGTGGTAATCAAAATTGATATGATATCATGAAATATATACTTCAACTGTCAAACTGCCTTATACTTCAACTGTCAAATATATACTTCAACTGTCAAATGCTGCCATATCGATGTTTTCATTGAGTCCATATGGGTTCAATGTCTTAAATTTCCAGATCCAGTAAGTTTCACGTTGTCTTAAATGTAATAGTCTATTTCTCCCCCATTTATTTGTCATTAGTTCTAGTGGGTACATTTTAAAGATATTGGATTCTCCTGGATGGCATTTATTACCATGTCTAGGTATACTATGATTTTTAGTTTTGTTTCTGAGGTTCCTCATATGTTCCCCCCATCTCTTTTTCAAGGGTCTAGAGGTCCTCCCAATGTACTGGAGGCCAAATTTACATTCCAGTAAGTACACTACCAAAGTAGAGTCACACGTAAAATGGGAACTAAGTTCAAATCTCTCTCCCGTTGAGTAGGAAATCACAGTTATCTTATCTCCCAGAGTGAACTCACACAGTCCACATAAAGCTCTTTTACACTTATAAAAACCTGATTTATATAGACCTGAATTCTTGTATTGAGTGTCACTTTTATGTTTATTGTTTGTTGTATTTTACTGGGGGCTAATTTATTCTTTATAGTAGGTGCTCTTCTAAAGGTACAAATGGGTTGTTGGTCTAAAATCTCCCTTAAGATAGGGTCTCCTTGGAGAATATACCAGTATTTATTTAAAATGTTCTTGATTTTTTCATGATTATTATTAAATTGAATGATAAACCTTAAATTACCCTTTTTATTCTTACGTATATTTGTACCTTCTTTAGTGGATACCCCTTTTTTTATTATTAAATTTTCCCTATTTCTCTCCCTGGCTTTATTTAAACTATCTTCAATCAAATCCAATGGATATTGTTTCTCTAAAAATCTTCCTTTGAGGAGTTCTGCTTGTTCCTCAAATGTTGATAGATTTGTACAATTTCTTTTTATTCTACAAAACTGATTATAGGGAATATTGGTTTTCCACGGTTTATAATGATTGCTATGGTACTTAAGATTAACTATTAGTATTAACATCCTTGAAGTAAGTACTGGTAATTATATTCCCTTTTGTATCCCATTTCAAAACAAGGTCCAAAAAATCAATTGTTTCCTCCTGGATCTTGTATGTGAAATTGATGCCTATGTCATTGTGATTTAAAGACTGTGCAAAACTTTCAGCTTCAATAGTGTTACCCTCCCATATAAACAATAGGTCATCAATGAAACGGCCATAGAAGACCAGATTCGCCTCATGGGGAGAGGAATAGATGAACTTCTCCTCAAATATCCCCATGAACAAGTTGGCAAAACTTGGGGCGAATCTGGTCCCCATGGCCGTTCCCTTGATTTGAAGAAAAAATTCCTCCTGGACCACAAAATAATTATGCTCCAGGACGAACACTATTGCGTCCAACAAAAATTTCCTCTGTCTATCTGGTAGATAGATATCCCTTTTGAGAAACGCCTTTTGATAATCAAGAATGGAGATCACAAGAATCTCACTTTGCTAGAATACCTAGAGAGAAGGAGGAGAATAGAAATCAACAATATCAAAACAATAGACCTTTTAGAGATAGAGAGGAATATTATAATCAGAGATCAAATTACCACTACAGTAATTCCTATAGTCATAATAGACATGATAATAGAAACCATCTGGTAATACAAGAACCAGCACAATATCAGGTTTTTCAGACCCCCAAAGGTCAGAGATTCAGACCACACCAACAGAAATTAGCCCCTATTCGGTTGAAACAACTAGAGAGAGAACCTATAGTGAACAGTTTTACACCTCCAATACAAAATATAAACCATCAAAACAAAAAGAGGTCCTACGCAAATGTGGCGGCCGAGGGAGAGCTAAATCTTCCAAAAAGAAGAAACTTGAACGAATGAAGAAGAGTATCTTCAATCTCTCTAAGTATGAGTTAAATAACGAAGAAATCTGTGTATTAAACAGAGGTTTAGCTTTTTGTCCTTCTAACGACCATCAGCTATTTGAACTTTTTGTTGACCTTAATAGCTTTATACGTAAGTTATCTATACAAAGATACTTCTGTGAGAAAAAATTATCTAGCACTGATTTACTACCTATAGTGACAGATAATATGGTAGATAGACCGACTACCGAGATCATCTACTATGAGACTGATGTGTTATGTGATAAATTATTTGAAGGTTACATTCACACTGACCTAGCCAATCGGTCTAAATTTAATCCTCCAACGACCAGTCAAAGTATACAACTCTTTCAGAACATAGTCCTGGAAGAATTTGGTAATCTCAAAAAAGGGAACTTAAAAAGGGCTAATATGAACATATATGAATTTAAGGCTCTATCAAGACTGTCCAATAACAAAGATTTGGTGATCAGGCAGGCGGATAAGGGGGGTGGTATTGTTTTACAGAATTATGAGGATTACCTTAATGAAGCAAATAGAATACTATTAGACACTGAGTATTATAAAAAACTAACATATAATCCCACTCAAAAATTTCTAGGAAATCTGATTAAATTAGTGGACAATGGTTGGCTAGAAGGTATTATAAACAAAAAGGAGAGAGATTTTTTGATACCTTTAAATCCTAATTTAGCTTACTACTACCACCTCCCCAAAATCCATAAATGTAGAATAAATCCTCCTGGCCGCCCCATCATATCGGGGATAGGGAACCTCACATGCAATCTCTCTAAATATGTGGACACTTTTTTAAAAAAACTTGTCTTTATGCTTAGATCTTACATTAAAGATACACCTGACCTTATAAAAAAAATATCTGATATTAATAAGAAAAATAGGGAATTAATATGGATGACATGCGATGTCTCATCCTTGTATTCTAATATTTCACATCATATAGGTATTGAAACAGCTGAGGCGTTTCTCAAAAGGGATATCTATCTACCAGATAGACAGAGGAATTTTTTGTTGGACGCAATAGCGTTTGTCCTGGAGCACAATTATTTTGTGTTCCAGGAGGAATTTTTTCTTCAAATCAAGGGAACGGCCATGGGGACCAGATTCGCCCCAAGTTTTGCCAACTTGTTCATGGGGATATTTGAGGAGAAGTTCATCTATTCCTCTCCCCATGAGGCGAATCTGGTCTTCTATGGCCGTTTCATTTATGACCTATTGTTTATATGGGAGGGTAACGCTATTGAAGCTGAAAGTTTTGCACAGTCTCTAAATCACAATGACATGGGCATCAATTTCACACATAAGATCCAGGATGAAACAATTGATTTTTTGGACCTTGTTTTGAAATGGGATACAAAAGGGAATATAATTACCAGTACTTACTTCAAGGATGTTGATACTAATAGTTATCTTAACTACAATAGCAATCATTATAAACCGTGGAAAACCAATATTCCCTATAATCAGTTTTGTAGAATAAAAAGAAATTGTACAAACCTATCAACATTTGAGGAACAAGCAGAACTCCTCAAAGGAAGATTTTTAGAAAAACAATATCCATTGGATTTGATTGAAGATAGTTTAAATAAAGCCAGGGAGAGAAATAGGGAAGATTTAATAATAAAAAAGGGGTATCCACTAAAGAAGGTACAAATATAAGTAAGAATAAAAAGGGTAATTTAAGGTTTATCACTCAATTTAATAATAATCATGAAAAAATCAAGAACATTTTAAATAAAATACTGGTATATTCTCCAAGGAGACCCTATCTTAAGGAAGATTTTAGACCAACAACCCATTTGTACCTTTAGAAGAGCACCTACTATAAAGAATAAATTAGCCCCCAGTAAAATACTTATGAAAAAATATACAACAAACAATAAACATAAAAGTGACACTCAATACAAGAATTCAGGTCTATATAAATCAGGTTTTTATAAGTGTAAAAGAGCTTTATGTGGACTGTGTGAGTTCACTCTGGGAGATAAGATAACTGTGATTTCCTACTCAACGGGAGAGAGATTTGAAGTTAGTTCCCATTTTACGTGTGACTCTACTTTTGTAGTGTACTTACTGGAATGTAAATGTGGCCTCCAGTACATTGGGAGGACCTCTAGACCCTTGAAAAAGAGATGGGGGGAACATATGAGGAACCTCAGAAACAAAACTAAAAATCATAGTATACCTAGACATGGTAATAAATGCCATCCAAGAGAATCCAATATCTTTAAAAAGTACCCACTAGAACTAGTGACAAATAAATGGGGGAGAAATAGACTATTACATTTAAGACAACGTGAAACTTACTGGATCTGGAAATTTAAGACATTGAACCCATATGGACTCAATGAAAACATTGATATGGCAGCATTTGACAGTTGAAGTATATATTTGACAGTTGAAGTATATGGCAGTTTGACATTTGAAGTATATATTTCATGTTATCATATCAATTTTGATTACCATTAGGATTGTCTATATATTATAAGATAATCTTCTATATCAGAAGCTTATTATACATTGATACATGTATTAGAAGTTCGTCAATTATTGGTGCTTTTATAGGGTAGGCAACGATTAAGATTCTATCTAGACCCGACAATGATTATTGTTACATCTCATGGACACGATAGGGGTAATAAGCAATGACGTGATATATCTATTACAAGCTATGTACCATTCATACAGTGTATTTGATCCCCTTTTTTGGAATATAAACTCAACACTATAGATATCTTATTTATCAGATATAAGCCTATATTTTATCAGACTAAGGACACTTTATTTGATTCCAGGAGGTGTTTAACATCTATGAATAAGAGACGTTATGGAAATACACTTATTTATCTATTGATAATTTATTGGTATAAGGCTAGTCCTGTAAGACATGTTTAAGATAGACATGAGTATATACAATTTATGGAGTAATGTAAATTCAAAAGTCATCTTGTCCTTGTTTGTATTAGATCATTTATATAGTCTCTATCTGTAATGGATCATGTATATGACCAGTTATCGATTTTGTACGTTATGAGTTATGTCACAGTTGGATAATAATGTAGATTGTAAGGGATTTCATTTTGCGTATGCGTCACTGTCACACATCATTCGAATTTGGCAATGCCGGTATTCGTAGTGATATACAAATACACGCCAAGTTTATAGAGTTAAGCTATGAGCTGTTTCCCATGAAAGAGGTATTAACTTGTAAACATTAACATTCATAGTGTCTCACTGAATGAAATTATGACACACAGACCACTCCTACATTTCCCCCAATCGCATGTGAGCCGGTGATGTATGTGCCCAATCAGAAGTGCGGTGACGCCGTGATAGAAGAATTACTTTAGCCAATAGAATTAGCGGGTGACACACCCCCAATCCTCTTGAATCGTATGCGAGTTGGTGACGTAATCGTCCATTCACATGCGAGATGGTGACGCATGCGCAATGCGGATCCTGAGACGCTGAACAAGCATGTTAAATAGCCGTGGTTTTTAATTAAGCAAATACACTTGATAAAACGGTCTGGGACCATGAAACGTCGTGTTTTGTATTTTAATAAAGTCAGTATATTTTTTACATTGGCTTGCCACGGAACTTTTTAAACTTTTAATATATATCTATCATCTATCATCGCCAATTTGGTTGTCAGTGAGAAAGACTGACTTGAAGAGGGAGCAGTGTTATATACGGAGTACTGTTTCCCATTCTTAGCAGACCAGAAATACAGGGATCACCAAGATCTGATGCTGGGGCTTTCGGATACGTGCTGTTTGTGAGAAGAGCTGTGCAGTTATATCTGGAACAGTTAGCTGGGCGACTGTTAAGAGCCCAGAATGTCTATATAGCACTAATTTGGTGCTTTATATCCTGTAAGTACGGGACATTGTAGTGGGGTAACAGCTGACACATTTGACCCTGCACTATTGTGGCGCCTTCTTTTCTTTTTATGTCTTTGATACTACAGGAGTGTATCCCAACTACGTTCGGAAGAAGCAGCCTGCCACTGATGACAGTGTGATTCACCACAACATCGCATCTATTTCTCTAGAGGAGGAAACATTACAACTATAGTTATATCTCCTTACATGAACTGATAAGTGGACTTTTTGTATCACACATTTTGTTCACTTTTTGTTTATGTTCACTTTTTATTTTTTTCTTGAGTTTAAAGCACTGTTATTTACTATATATAGAGAGATATAGTGATTGGCTATATATCATTTTGACACAGTGACATTTAATGTGATTTAATGTTGCACATCTAGATCAATACACATGTATACACAACATGGGTTCTAGATAATTTGCACAGATGCTATATGCACATATATATTAGGCTCATCCGATTGATGTTTTGTTATAGATACAAACAATATCTTTTGTAGCGGGCTATTAATGAATTCAGAAATAATGTTGTAACAAGAGGACCTGTTAATATATGGGATGTAAGATTGTGAGATTAAAGCTATCTAGCTAATACTCTATCTGTAATTAAAAAGTCCTTGCTTGCACAGTTAACTTTAGCACAGCTGTTCAGTGTAATAGATTCTGTCTGCTTAAGCCGCGTCTATAAAGGGGGCTAGATTAACGTTTAACTGACTTGTTTCACTATCATAGCATAATGTCTGATATCAGAATATAACACACATCTGTGGAAGCGTGAGTGAAACATGTGTCAAGGGTCTGGCTTCAGAGAGTTCATACTCTCATTTTTTTAACCGCTTACTCCCTATGATAATTGTTGATTGCAATAATTTTTGCCAATAGCTTGTATATGTGTGTTATATTCTGAGATGTGGCGAGAAAGTATAAAACCCAAATCAAATTTTGTACCATCTCCAACCATTTCCCCAGAAGTTCAAACATTTTGCAAAATTGTATGTAACCAGATTTAAAAACTACCATCAATCAGAGGGAAAAGCAATATTTCCCAACCAGAAATCAAAACATGGTTAGATGTAGTGATAAAACCATCTGACAAGGGCGGAAATATTGTTCTATGTCCTTAAGACAAATATTTAGCAGAAGCACTAAAACAACTGAATAATACAACTTGCTATAAACAATTAATGTTCAATCCACATGAAACATATACCGAACAATACAACAAAATGGTACTAAAAACTTGGAAAAAAGGTATTATTACTAAAACAGAGAAAAATTATCTGATGAAAACCAATCCAAAAATGTCCACAATCTACTTCATACCAAAAGTACATAAAAACTTATCTGAGCCACCAGGAAGGCCCATAGTATCAGGAAATGCAAACTTAACTGAACTAGCCAGTAAATACATAGATATGAAACTAAAAGAATACCTAACTATGTTACCTTCTTACATTCGTGACACAATGGAAGTGTTACAAGTACAACGAGATCTCAAAGTAACAGATACAACCTGGCTAGTAACTATGGATGTTGAATCATTGTATATCAGAATTAACCATAATGAGGAAAAGCAATCAGTTAATTTTTATCCACTAATACCAATAACCAACAACATAATGCCTTTATTCAGCAAATGCTAAAATTTATATTAACACACAACGTATTTACATTTAAGGATCGATATTATCTCCAAGTCCAAGGAACAGCAATTTGGACAGCATGTGTGCCCACATATGTGAATCTGTTCCTTGGATTTGTAAGGACTGTAAAATATATATAAATATATATTCAAAGTATTTGTATGTAGCTAAATAGTTAATACCTATAAATATAGAAAAATTATTAGGTATAGACTAAGAAGCAGATTAATCAGGTTTAGGTAGTTTCCTGTTAGAGGAGAGGTGCACAGAAATAGCTCATGTGACCAAACTATACAGGTACAGCAAAAGGAAAAGTACACAAAGAATATACAAAGTCATTGATTATGACGATATGGAGATTCATATAATCGTTCAGGAGAATACATAAGAAGGTGTATGAAAGCTTGAGCTTAGAAATATATATATATATATATATATATATATATATGACAGATTCATGATACATCCAAATTGGAGTTAGTAAGGAATTCTGTATGGTATAGAATTGATACAGATATCACAGTAAAGTTAAGTTACGCTGCAGTTGCCAACTTGAATGAAATGTACTTCAAATAAAGAAAACATATACTTACACTTTTTAGATCAGCGGTACAAAGTAATATTTAGCTTGGGGAGGAGTGCAGCAAAGTGAAAAATACAGGAACTTGAGAAAGCATATAGTAATTATGCTACAACACTATGGCTTGGTGAAGTTTCCGGTTAGTAGATTGATTAAAGTGTGACTCTCCAGATGATAGAAGGTTCAAAACAGAAAATGAGAACAGCGTTCTCACTAGTGACTGCTCCGGAATGAAGATAGGGAGATTTGCAGAGTTTCCGGTCAGGTGATCTGGCATCGGCTGATTCCGCAAGTTGAGGAGAGAAAAAATGAAGTGAGAGGTTCAGGAACTATATGAGAAAGTCCCGTAAAAAAGTTATACACAGCTATAACCAAAGGCAAAAAGGTTAGCTTGCAACAGTGATACTCAAAAGAGCTACAATATTCAAGCAATGTGAAATGGTTTAAGGAAGCTTAAATAGGCACCAGCACAGTAGGTGGGGTCAGGTTTAAATGGATATTACAGGATTTTGGGAATCCTTTAATGTATTTACTGGGGTAACGGATCGATATACACAGCAAATACTCTTATGGGTTAGATATATAGATGATGTGCTCTTCCTGGGGGATGGCACAAAAACAAAATTGGAAAAATTCATACAAATACTCAATATTAATGTTAGAAACATCAACTGACATATCAAGCATATTTAAGTACAGTGAATTTCTTAGTTCTTACCATCAGAAAAAATGAAGATGGCAGCATTGACACACAAATGTATCGAAAGCAAACATCTACAAATACCTTATTGCACCATACCAGTGCCCACCCTCCAAGTACACTCAAAGCATTACCCCAAGGGGAATTCATAAGACGGCAAAGAAATTGCTCCAATGTACACATATTTACAAGAAAGCACTGAAATTATTTATTAAAACCTAAAGCCAAAAATCAAGAAGAAATATGTCCAAGATTAATTACCACATACAATCCCCAAATGCAACATATAATTGGGATTATGAATACAAATTGGCACATACTACAATATGATACTACACTTGCACCTATGATAGGGCATAAAATAACCACAGGGTGCAAAAGACTCATAAATCTAAAATATCAATTGGTTCAAAGCCACTACATTCATATCCCAAAGAAATCACCAAAAGACCCAGGAATGTGTCCATGTAGTTTATGTTCAGCATGTACATATGTAACTCAAATCAAACAAATCACTGACATAACAGGCAAAATTCACAAATTAGAACAACACTATACATGTCGGTCGACAGGAGTGATCTATGTTATTTTTTCTTCATGCAAGAAAGTTTACGTAGGCATGACAACCCACGAAGCCAGGGTAAGAATTTTGGAGCATGCCAATAACATCAAAAATGCCACAAAGGATGTATCCAAAGGTAAAGCTATCACATCAATGGCACAACATTTTCTAAAAATTCACAAAAAGTAGAATCGCTGATTTGAAATAGGCTGTGATACAGAAAATGTCTCTGGGCATAAGAGTAGTAAAGCCGGAAGAAGCACTTTTAAAGTCAGAATGTAGATGGATATATCTATTAGACTCCATCCAATCAAAATGACTTAATGAATATAACAATTACTTTGTATATCTATAATTATAGTACATCACAACCAAATATATTTAATTCTGCACATTGACCGCAGCTCATTACTACTTACTTAATAATGTTTGATTAAGGATTTCATCCCTTTCCTAGACACATTTCACTTATTCTCCAAATAATTATTTGTGTTAATTACTTAACACTTTACTACCCAAGTATGCATACTTTGTAAGCAAAAATATACAATATTTAATAATGTAATTCATTAGTGACACTCCATCACTAAGTTTTTCATATACTTCACATCCACTTCACTTTATTACAATATTTATTATTTATGTAACCTCCCTCTTTAACTATATGTGCACACAACCACTCTTCTCTTCAACACACTTTTAAGTAACAACAAATTCATAGAAACTGACTTTCACATAATATTTAGAAATATCTATTCCGGCACCCTTAAAATTTACTCGCACTTATGTGAACCAAATTAAACTTTAATTTCTATTGCCCTAGAAATTTATTAACAACCCACTTAACTCTAGAGAAACTTAAAAACAAACAAAAAACACAGCGCTGAAAAGGCAACCAGGAATCAAACAGTATAGGATAAATATAATGCTTAAAGGGACACTCACGTTAAATTAAATTTTCATGATTCAGATATAGCATGTAATTTTAAACAACTTTCCAATTTACTTGCATTAAAAAAAATGTGCAGTCTTTTATATTTACAATTTTTGAGTCACCAGATCCTACTGAGCATGTGCAAGAAGTCACAGACTATACGTATATGCATTTGTGATTGGCTGATTGCTATCACATGGTACAAGGGGAGTGGAAATATACATAACTTTGAAATTTGTTATAAAAAAATCTACTACTCATTTGAAATTCAGACTAAGTGCTATTGCATTGTCTTGTTATCTTGCATTTATTGATTATGCAAATCTAATGTGTTGACTGGTCATTTAATATATAAGAAGAAGCACAAATGGATACTAGTAGATACTACTATTAGTCTTTAAAATGTGTGTATATAAAAAATATATATGTATTAAAAAATGTCAAAGAATTAGAATAGGACAAACAGTCATAGTCACCAATGTGGTATAATGCTTTAAGGAAAGCTCCAATTCTGAGAGAATGATATCCAAAAGGAACTTGCTAAAAGATATGTCTGATCAATTGCAGTATTTTCCAATAACAATATTATCCAACAGACTTATCCCTGGGTGCTGCTTGAATTAGGAAACAAGTTGCTGCTGTTTCATCAAATGGAACAAACTCTGGGGAAAAAACGCAAGCTCAACCCAGATTCAAGGAAGTAAAACAAAATGTATTAAAACACAGTGTGCTATATTGCACTTACAAGATTGCAGGTAAAAACAGGCACATCAGAGATATCCTGGCCATAAACAGCTTCACTGACGGCTCAGGATCCACTGCAAGTGTTGTGTTCCTCCAAGCCTTCTAATTGGCTACATCACTCATGTTGTTCTCCAATCACCTGAGGGGGAGTGTACCTTACTAATGGCATAAAGAGCGCATGTTTGGGAGAAAAAGTTATGTTCTGTTATGAAATCTCTTGACAAAGTCTGCTTAGAAGGCAGATGAAACGCGTAGAGTTTTAAGCTAAAAGATTTCAAAAGGATCTGCATACATTACTGGTCCTGGGAGCAATCAGCTGTTTAAACCTGCAAAGATTTGACTTTTGAAAGACTGGACTTGCAGTGGATCCTGAGCTGTCAGTGAAGCTGTTTATGGCCAGGATATCTCTGATGTGCCTGTTTTTACCTGCAATCTTGTAAGTGCAATATTGCATACTGTGTTTTAATAAATTTTGTGTTACTTCCTTGAATCTGGGTTGCGCTTGTGTTTTTCCCCCAGAACTCTAGAGAAAAACTAACATTATTAGATACCATACCCCTATGACACTTTATTAAAATATGTCAGAAATGGTATACACAGTCTTCTGCGTAATCTTGCTTCTGTAATTAAAACATCTGTCATTATTGTCATGCTACTTATGTATTCAATACTTTCATTATAAATACCAACCTGTAATAAATAGATAAAAAACCCTGCATATGGTCCAAATAATATATCTGTGGTATAATACAAAGTACACACAACAAGTGAAGGTATGTACAATAAGAACATTTAGAACTTATTCTTCAGCAGCAAAATAAAGAACTCCCTGATAAAGTATCATATATTATCGTAACCAACATGCATACGTTCGCAACATGTAAGGTTTCAAATAAAAAATGTATCCCCATTGGATGCCTAAACATGATTGACATGCAATCCTACCAATCAGAATCAAGATAATTCCTCATGATCATCCAATCCAAAGAGTTCATACTCTCATTTTTTAACTGCTTACTCCCTTTGATAATTGTTGAATGCAATAATTTTTGCCAATAGCTTGTAAATGTGTGTTATATTCTGAGCTCAGACGTTATGCTATGATAGTGAAAAAGTCAGTTAAACGTTAATCTAGCCCCGCTATACAAGGGGCTTAAGCAGACAGAATCTATTACACTGAACAGCTGTGCTAAAGTTAACTATGCAAGCAAGGACTTTATAATTACAGATAGAGTATTAGATAGATAGCTTTAATCTCGCAATCTGACATCCCACATATTAACAGGTCCTCTTGTTAGAACGTTGTTTCTGAATTTATTAATAGCCGGCTACAAAAGATATTGTTTGTATCTAAAGGCTTGATATTATACAAACCAATTACAATGTTTCACATCTAGATACATGATTATCAGAGGTATTATTCACACACCTATGCTATATATTGATATCTAGAGAGTTTAAACAGACAGAATCTATTACACTGAACAGCTGTGCTAAAGTTAACTGTGCAATCAAGGACTTTATAATTACAGATAGAGTATTAGCTAGATAGCTTTAAACTCATAATCTGACATTCCACATATTAACAGGTCCTCTTGTTACAGTGTTATTTCTGAATTTATTTATAGCCAGCTACAAAAGATATTGTTTGTATCTTACTGCATGATATTATACAAACCAATTACAATGTTTCACATCTAGATACATGATTATCAGAGGTATTATTCACACATATATGCTATATATTGATATCTAGATAGTTTAAGTGTGTTTAAACGTGTATGATTAAATAGTTAAACCAATAAAGATAAAGTATGAATGGTTAAAAATCGTTCTTGTATTATTTAGTGAGAATTTGTCCTATATAATTGTAGGGTTAAAGCAATCTTTTTTGTTACAGACTTTGTAACTCATTTTTCTATGAACCAAGTAAATATAACAGAGGGGGTCAGTGAATTAGAACTACAGAATAAGAATGTAACACTTAAGGTCGAGGAGCTAGAAAATTGCTCTAGATGTAATAACTTAAGAATTTTAGGAATACCGGAAACAATCAAACCAGAAGAGCTAGGGACATTTATAGAATCACAAATCCATAATCTGCTAGGTATTAGTATGGAAAAAGGCCCATTTACAACAAAGAGAGCCCATAGAATTAACTGGAGGAATTATAACCCCAGGAGAGACAACCCCAGAACAGTAATAGTGAAATTTCAAAACTATAGAGCAAAAGCAATGATTTTCAATTCTTACAAACAAACTCCTTAATATTTCAAGGTAATAAGATTTCTATTTATCAGGATTGTGCTGCTAAAACTGTTAAAGCAAGGAAAGGCCTTATCCCAGCTTGCAACAAATTGAATAATAAAGGCTTCAAAGCCTTTGTAATTTTCCCCGCTAAAGTCAAGACTTTTGTTCAAGATAAAGTTAACATTTTTAATAATTAGGAAGGGAAGATTAGAAAGGATAATAAATAATCATAGGACCTAATATTTTTTTTATTTTTATTTTTTTTATTGCCTTTTTCACAACACCCACGCAAGAATAGACACTTCCTAGCACTACACTATTTTTTCACAGTTCTCCAAGTAAACTTACACTCATCTAAACTTGTACACAGATCTCCCTTTAGATCTGATTAGAGAACACTTATTCAGCAGAGGACATCAACTGCACACACTATTTTACTTTTTTTATATACAGTACATATATTTCTTTTTACTCTCACATATATTGGTCACATATGACACTACACTACTAATTTTTTTCACAGTTTTCCAAGTAAACTTACAATCATCTAAACTTGCACCCTTTAGATCCGACTGGAGAACACTAATTTAGCAGTAGAGGACATCAATTACACAGTCTATAGCACTATTTGTTTTTAATATATATATTTATTTTCACTATCACATATATTGGTCACATATGATACTACACTACTAATTTCCTTCTTTTTTTTCTCTCTCTCTTCTATCCCTAAAATTTATAAATTTTATATTTTATAATGGTAAATTTAATATCATGGAACATGGGAGGGATAAACTCCCCCATTTAAAGGAAATCTATTTTTAATCATTTAAAGAAAAGTGGTATACCTGATATAGTATTCCTTGAGGAAACACACTTACTTGGTTCGGAACATGCTAATCTGAAAAGGGAATGGGTTAACGAGTGTATTCTTGTATGATATAAAAAATCAAGCAGAGGTATCGTGATTTTATTTAATAAAAATTTGGAGTATCAAGTAAAAAAAAAGTCATTTGTAATCTCCACGGGAGGTTTCTTATTGTACAAATTTTGTTAAATAAAGAGATATTGACATTATGTAATATACTGTATATGTGCCAAATGAGTCCAACAGAATTTTCTGGGAATCGCTGATTTAATTATTAACCAAATTTTTAGATACAAAAATGATCATTGGTGGCGATTATAATCTAACCCCAAATTTCCATATTTATAGATCATGTGCCCAAAAGATACTAAAAGGGAATTTAAAGTAAAAAAAGGATTAATAGAAAAAAAAATGTTCTCATATTTATGGACTCCCTTAATCTAGTTGACTCATGGAGATATAAGAACCCGACAGTAAAGGAATATAACATTTTTTCAGGGAAATACTGTTTCTTTTACAGAATAGACTTGTTTTTAATATCAAAAGAAATTGTACATCAAATATCAGAAGTGAAAATCGGGGACATTGTAATTTCAGATCACGCCCCCATTCAAATAATATTATCATTGTCCAATAAGGAAAAAAACAGTTGAAGTTTAAAATTCCCCAAATTTTTATATAGTTCAAAAAAAATTCAAAGCATTTTTGAAAGAAAGATGGGACCTATATATACACAAGAGAACAACAAGGGAAACTGTAATGTTCAAACAATTTGGGAAGCAGGTAAGGCAGCTATAAGAGGAGACATTATTGCATTTGTCTTAGATTATAATAAAGGGATAAAAAAACAATATAAACCACTTAGTGATAAACTGGGGAATTCGTATGCTGACTATCTGGGGAATTGTTCTTCGGTGAACCTGAGACAATATTTAGCAGATAAAAAAGAGATGAACATATACCTAACCCAACAAGCCATAAGAGAGCCTAGAAAAAAAGGCAGACTATATAGATTTGGCCACTGTGCTGGTAGATTTTTGGCTAACATGGTTAAATTTCAGAAGTCAGCAAATCATATTCTTAATTTAGAATCAGATAACAGCCTAAAAACTAAAAATAAAGATATTCTAGACGAATTTAGTAAATTTTATATGAATTTGTATAAATCTGAAAAAAAGGATGCCGGAAAATACGAGGATTTGAACTATTTTGATACATTCAACATGCCTAAAATGTCATCCCTACAAAAAGAATGGTTAAACGTGGCAATCTCAATAGAAGAATTGTGAAAAACAATATCTGATTTAGAGGTAGGTAAAGCGTCGGGACCAGATGGTATAACATTTTAGAAGATAATTTGGCTGAAATTTTGACAGAATTATGTAATGCATATCTCTCAGGTGACATTCTACCCTCACAGGCTTTTTTGGCAGCTAATATCATAGTATTACCTAAAGCGGGCAAAGATCCAATAAAGATAGCATCATACAGGCCCATATCGCTCCTTAATCAAGATTACAAGATATTAACAAAAATTCTAGCTAATAGATTAAAGAAATATCTCCCAAGTCTTACACACGGAAATCTCAATAGAAGAATTGTGAAAAACAATATCTGCTTTAGAGGTAGGTAAAGCATCAGGACCAGATGAGCTACCTATCGAATGGTATAAAATTTTAGAAGATTATTTGGCTGAAATTCTGACAGAATTATTTAACACATATCTCTCAGGTGACATTCTACCCTCACAGGCTTTTTCGGCAGCTAATATCATAGTATTGCCTAAAGCGGGCAAAGATCCAATAAAGATAGCATCATACAGGCCCATATCGCTCCTTAATCAAGATTACAAGATATTAACAAAAAATCTAACTAATAGATTAAAGTTATATCTCCCAAGTCTTATTCACAAAGATCAAGCTGGATTTATTCAGACAAGATCGCCAGTTAAAAATATGAGGAAAGTCTTACATATAGTTAACCATTTTTGGTATTTGAAAAATAAATCTAGATCAGAAGAGTTAAGGGAGAATGTGCCAATCCTAGCATTGGATGCTGAAAAGGCCTTTGATAAAGTTTAATGGTCTTTTCTACTCTATAATAAAGAATATATATAGTAACCCAAATGCATATTTAACAATAAATGGTGATACATCAACGTGGTTTAACTTTGAGAGCAGCACAAGAAAAGGGTGTCCATTGTCACCACTACTGTTCAACTTAATATTGGAACCCTTAGCTTTGAAATTAAGAGAGATTCCGTTTTGGATTTGCATAAATGAAGTAAGACATAATTTGGCACTTTATGCAGATGATATGCTGCTTTTTATACGTAAACCCGAGTTTTATTTGTAGTCTATTGTGAATACCATTAACTCATTTGGTAAATTATCTGGATATATAGTTAATAATAACAAGTCAGAGATACTGTGGCTTAACAGAAATAAGGAGCACTGTCTAACTAACTTACCATTTATTGAAGTTAACAATTACCTAAATTAATTAGGAGTCAAATTATCAAGTAATCCAAGGAACTGGTAAAGAATTAACTTTTCACAAATGTTGGATTCTATTGAACAAAACCTTAAATACTGGAAGTCTCTGTCCCTTTTATTAATGGGAAAAGCCCACGTGATAAAAATGATGATCTTCCCTAAACTTCTCTACCCCATGAATATGCTTTCCCTCCTGATCCCTAAAAAAGACATTGCAAGAATTTACAAATTATTTAATTCCTTTCTGTGGGGAGGGAGAAAGATCTGTATTAGTCTCAAAAAACTACAGTTGGCCCTAGAGAAGGGAATGTTGGGTGTCCCGGATATCCTCTACTATAACCGGATATAATCGGATCTTTCAAAGGTGGCTATTGATTGGCTATTAGACACAGAAAACTTCTAAAAAAATTCAGTGGAGAATCAGTCATTGGGAGGCATCGCTAAAATATTTTTACTTCATCAAGCTTGGAAGGACATTCTCCAGATAGTCAAAAATAATATAATGTTTGCAGATACAGTTAGAGCATGGATTTAGATACATAAAATATTGGGGATATAACATCTGTTTACAATTTACCTACCTATTGGCGGAAATCCGGACTTTCCACCCATTATGAATACTAGAAATTTTCAAGTATGGGGAAAGGTTAAAATAAAGGGATAGGAGACCTTCTTGACCCCTTGAAAGGAACTGTAATTCCCTTTACAGAATTACAATTAAAATACAACATAGCAGACTCACAGTATTACACTTATACACAACTTGTACATTTAATTAAAGAGGTATTAAAGAAAGCCCCTAATTTAAATAAATTACATTGTCTAAATAAAACTATTATGCTTTTTAAAAAAGGAAAATGTTCATATTCAGTGACCTATAAAGCTCTGATGGACTCAAACATTGATAAGCAAATGCTAATTATTATTGAGGGCTGGAAGAAAGAAGCAGGATGTATATTAACAGTAAAAGAGGTGAATAGAAGTTTTACCTTCATTCGCCAATTCACCTGTGATGCATACTTTAGAGAATCCCAAATGAAAATATTACATAGATTTTATGCTACACCTAAGTCCGTGTATAAGTGGCTCCAATGTAAAAAT
Organism: Bombina bombina; assembly: GCF_027579735.1. Lineage (NCBI taxonomy): Eukaryota > Metazoa > Chordata > Amphibia > Anura > Bombinatoridae > Bombina > Bombina bombina. The sequence continues at coordinate 1,000,709,551 of NC_069501.1, forward strand.
GAATGCATCAAATGCAGAAGGGAAAACCCAAGTCTAAAACATTATATGTGGAAATGCCCAAGGATTAACCAATTATGGGCAAAGATTAGTTTTTGGCTAACAAAGTTGTTAAAAATAAATGTTCAAATTGAGTTTGGACACACTATTTATTTGTTTGATTACCGTGTAGGGAAATTGTTTTCTTTGCAATGGTTTTGTAAATGATGAAGGCTTGGCTTTCGCCTAGTGTTCCGAGCATAAGAGAGATTAAATTAGCGCTAAGAGATCAATTAATAATTGAAATACTTGATGTCTTATATGAAAAAGACACTAGATATTCCAATCCAGAAACAAGTGATTTACCCTCTTCTGGGTGGTACAAATTCTAATATTAACTGGGGTCCCAAACTAAACCTATTTTGCCTGTGTAGATAATGAAAAAGCAGGCTTAAGTGGACATATGATGTTTGGTTAGGAAATTGTTTTGTATGTTTTTTTCTTTAATCTGTGGTGGGTTTTTTTTTGCTTTTTTTTATTTGTACATGGATTATGATTCAATTAAAAGTAAAAAAACAAAACAAAACAGAAGTGTAGGACTGGCTCAGTATATAATAAATAATAATAATAAATTACAGCTTTGGGTTTACATAAAGCTAGCCTGATTAGCTATGCTCCTGACAAAGCAACTAAAGCTTAAAGGATGCCCGCAACTCAGTGCTGCTCCATTCAACCTGTAGCAGAAAACAAGTAATAAACAAAAGATGGTGGAGGAAAAAATTGAAAATGGTCAGGAACATTTTCACCACAGCAACCAAGTGACTGAAGCTTTTATAAAATAAGCTAATCTCCTCTGCAACATTGGCAGCAATGTTACATACACACACTCTAGCTTCAAATTAAAGTAAGGTAGGCTAACCCTTAAGTCATTCCATTCATGCCTTACACTATCAGTAATGTGTTATTGTTTTCCTTTGGTGTATCCTGTTTTCTTCTAATTTCAATTTTAGCTCTATGAAACTGTGCAGAGTTTGACATGCCCTCTTCGTACCCTGATTCACCCATTAGTATGATTGATATCAATGGCAACAAATCTTTACTCTGTTTGTGTGTGTAACCTGAATTCAGTAATTCATTTCTGTAACATTCAAGCCTTCCCATTGTAGCAGTAGTTTTCAGATATTTCTCCTTAATATTAATTTCAGATAACATATAAGATGAGCAGACATCTATGCCCTTGTTCAGTCTGTCCCTAATTTTTTTTAAAGGGCTGAGTTATGCTGCTCCAGATTTTCCTAATTTTGTCTGAATAGGTTTCCTGTTCCTTGTTCCAGTGTATAAATGACAAGAACCAACTTAGCTTTCCACAAAATCAGGTATGTTTTAAGCACATCTACGTCTGATCAATGTGATCTCACAACAGAGTACAGGGTAAATGTCAGCGTCCCAGGAGGTCTCCCGCAGCCAACAGTGATTGTCTCATATGACATGGAGTCCTATTGGGGCCGCAGTTAAAAAGTCTCTCAATCAGAGATATTAAAACAATAAGAAAAACTGCCACAATACGTGAAGCCGGCTCAAATATGTGAAGCCGGCTCAAAAGCAGCTGATCGTAATAGTGTGAAGACGTTGGGCTGCCCCACTACGTGTATAGACCGTCTTAAATATGCTGAAGACTTTTCCCACGTGATTTCTTCGCTTTGCTTTCTTGCAGACTGTGTTTAGGTATCTTCACAGATAAGTTAAAGGAGCTATTTATATTTCACTTAAATCATTTAAAATGGCTACAATGAAAAATATAAACGATATTCCAATCTACATCATATGTAAATATATATCACAAAAAAAACACATGAATCATTAATATGTGATTTGAAAAACTAAGGTTGATATTTGATTTTCTAGATTTATTCATGTTCCCAAAGAAACAAATAATCACCTGCTTAATTTCATGTATATGATTAAAATGACAGCAAAAATAATTCATAAAATAGTTAAAGAAAAACACACACTACAAAGACATGCATGTAGACAAGGGTATATAACCACATATCAAAAGCACCCAATTAGTGTACATATATACACACATGCATTCGTAAGTATGTGTACACATATTATTGTTGTAATTAAAATTTTAAATCCTGTCTTTGCTGTCTATTTTCCCATGCCTATATTCTATATCTAGTTTAAGGAATAGGATATTGAGTTAGGGTGGGTGTATATAAATTCAGATGCTCCCTATATCATTATAAATCATTATTTTAAAAATGCTCATAAAAATCCTTAAAAGAATATATAAATAAATATATAAAAACCAGATAAAAAGTTAAACTATTATCTATCTAGTCACCAATTGAAAAGCCAAATCTATGTCTCTGTTCATCCCTCCATTATTTTGTATACAGCTATATCCAGCATTCAGTACTGAGTTTTTTGAGGTGGCAGCAACCCCTACTCTTGATTGACAAGCTTCTGGGCTAACTGATTAGCCATATATCCTTTTTCATGTTCCACCTGATGGGGCGCTCTTAATTGTTACATATATATATATATATATATATATATATATATATATATATATATATATATATATATATATATATATATGTCATGGAGTAAAGGGTCTGCACCACTTTGTCCTAGGTAATCTCAGACACGCATGTGCCTGATACCATTACTATTATTATAGCTCTTACAGCAATTGCGTCCCCTCCATCTTTTTCTCGAATATATATATATATATATATATATATATATATATATATATATATATATATATATATATACGTTGATTGGAGTAGCCGTGTTAGTCCAGAGATTTAGATATCAAAATAACAAGAGTATTGCATTGAGCAATGATACTTTTTTATTGGACTAACTATACATTTATAAGTTGACAAGCTTTCGCAAGAGTTCCTTCCTTTATCAAGTCTGAAGCAATACGAAAAAATTAAAGAAAATATCAAGATGGACTAATCCAGCACAAGCTTATTTATAGGACTAAAAGTGAAAACACTACTGGTGTGCATATAATCACAAAGAGCCCAAATTCTCAGAAAAACTGAAAAATGTTTATTGATTAATTAAACACAGTTATTTAAAGATAATTAATGCAGCATGAGATTCTATACATTCTACTAAAACAAAACAAAATGTGAGCAATCCTAAATAGTAGACAATATTAAGCCCTTATAAGAGGTTCCTGGTATAAAAGTCCAGAAGTATACCACATACAGGGAGTGCAGAATTATTAGGCAAGTTGTATTTTTGAGGATTAATTTTATTATTGAACAACAACCATGTTCTCAATGAACCCAAAAAACTCATTAATATCAAAGCTGAATAGTTTTGGAAGTAGTTTTTAGTTTGTTTTTAGTTATAGCTATTTTAGGGGGATATCTGTGTGTGCAGGTGACTATTACTGTGCATAATTATTAGGCAACTTAACAAAAAACAAATATATACCCATTTCAATTATTTATTTTTACCAGTGAAACCAATATAACATCTCAACATTCACAAATATACATTTCTGACATTCAAAAACAAAACAAAAACAAATCAGTAACCAATATAGCCACCTTTCTTTGCAAGGACACTCAAAAGCCTGCCATCCATGGATTCTGTCAGTGTTTTGATCTGTTCACCATCAACATTGCGTGCAGCAGCAACCACAGCCTCCCAGACACTGTTCAGAGAGGTGTACTGTTTTCCCTCCTTGTAAATCTCACATTTGATGATGGACCACAGGTTCTCAATGGGGTTCAGATCAGGTGAACAAGGAGGCCATGTCATTAGATTTTCTTCTTTTATACCCTTTCTTGCCAGCCACGCTGTGGAGTACTTGGACGCGTGTGATGGAGCATTGTCCTGCATGAAAATCATGTTTTTCTTGAAGGATGCAGACTTCTTCCTGTACCACTGCTTGAAGAAGGTGTCTTCCAGAAACTGGCAGTAGGACTGGGAGTTGAGCTTGACTCCATCCTCAACCCGAAAAGGCCCCACAAGCTCATCTTTGATGATACCAGCCCAAACCAGTACTCCACCTCCACCTTGCTGGCGTCTGAGTCGGACTGGAGCTCTCTGCCCTTTACCAATCCAGCCACGGGCCCATCCATCTGGCCCATCAAGACTCACTCTCATTTCATCAGTCCATAAAACCTTAGAAAAATCAGTCTTGAGATATTTCTTGGCCCAGTCTTGACGTTTCAGCTTGTGTGTCTTGTTCAGTGGTGGTCGTCTTTCAGCCTTTCTTACCTTGGCCATGTCTCTGAGTATTGCACACCTTGTGCTTTTGGGCACTCCAGTGATGTTGCAGCTCTGAAATATGGCCAAACTGGTGGCAAGTGGCATCTTGGCAGCTGCACGCTTGACTTTTCTCAGTTCATGGGCAGTTATTTTGCGCCTTGGTTTTTCCACACGCTTCTTGCGACCCTGTTGACTATTTTGAATGAAACGCTTGATTGTTCGATGATCACGCTTCAGAAGCTTTGCAATTTTAAGAGTGCTGCATCCCTCTGCAAGATATCTCACTATTTTTGACTTTTCTGAGCCTGTCAAGTCCTTCTTTTGACCCATTTTGCCAAAGGAAAGGAAGTTGCCTAATAATTATGCACACCTGATATAGGGTGTTGATGTCATTAGACCACACCCCTTCTCATTACAGAGATGCACATCACCTAATATGCTTAATTGGTAGTAGGCTTTCGAGCCTATACAGCTTGGAGTAAGACAACATGCATAAAGAGGATGATGTGGTCAAAATACTCATTTGCCTAATAATTCTGCACTCCCTGTATATTTGACACAGTGCTTATATTGTCCACAAAAAGTAAAAAAGAAGTAAACTTGTATCCAGCAAATTTCAAATAAATAAACAAGCAGGTCATTGGTAAAGCCCAGCAAAGCAAAAGCAAAAGTTGGTTAGTTGTGCAGGGTAATCCTTGGTTAAAGCAAACATACCAGAGCATGTATACATACAACAGTCCTGCGTAAGGTGTTATTTAAGGCAAAGCAGTGGATTTCCTCCTAAAGTGCACATTCAAGACCGGGTTTCAAAAAGGCATACAAAGCCCACAGCTCACCGGACCATATACTCATTATGTTCAGTTCCACGGTCCTTCCAGAGCTTCCCCTCCATCTTAACACTCACCGGATTCACACAGGTGTGTACTTGAAAAGTTCTCCTCTCATATGGCTTGTTACAAAGCTCACCATTTGTTGCACAGGCAGTTCAATGCTGAGAGTGGGCACTCTGTTAAACTTCAATCAGGGTGTCAAAGATTAGCAGGCTCCATTGTCATCTACAAACAGGCATGACCCGCCACCTTCCAAACAGGAGCGTGACTTACAGCGTTACACGCGTTTCACCCTTCTCATTCGTCTAGAGCTTTCTCAAGCATTATACTAAATTGACAATACAGTCAGGCTTTATATCATCCGTAAATGGGCACGGTAAAATAGAACAATCGGATTGCTCAAAAATGCTCACACAAAATCATGAACGGAAAAATTCAAAACCAAGAATTCATATTGTGTAAAAATTAATCTTGTGTAACATTAAGTAATTGAATTGAACATAGAGAGAGAGTGGGATTTTGAAGCATACATACAACATTTATTTCATTTGATAATGGATATTGCCATCATTGATATATCAGCAGTTTATGGCCAATGAATTGATTTATGGATAAGCTATATCGATGATGTCCTCCTCCTATGGAATGGCACTGTAACAGATTTGCATGATTTTATGAAAATCCTTAATAATAACACTTGGTGGCGTGTTACGCCTGTTTGTAGATGACAATGGAGCCTGCTAATCTTTGACACCCTGATTGAAGTTTAACAAATAGTCCACTCTCAGCACTGAAGTGCCTGTGCAACAAGCAGTGAGCTTTGTAACAAGCCGTATGAACAAAGAACTTTTCAAGTATACACCTGTGTGAATCCGGTGAGTGTTAAGACGGAGGGGCAGCTCTGGGAGGACCGTGGAACTGAACATAACGAGTATATGGTCCAGTGAGCTGTGGGCTTTGTAAGCCTTTTTGAAACCCGGTCTTGAATGTGCACTCTAGGAGGAATTCCACTGCTTTGCCTTAAATAACACCTTACGCAGGACTGTTGTATGTATACACGCTCTGGTATGTTTGCTTTAACCAAGGATTACCCTGCACAACTAACCAACTTTTGCATTTGCTTTGCTGGGCTTTACCAACGACCTGCTTGTTTATTTATTTTAAATTTGATGGACACAAGTTTACTTCTTTTTCCCTTTTTGTGGACAGTATAACCACTGTGTCAAATATATGTGGTATACTTCTGGACTTTTATACTAGGAACCTCTTATAAAGGCTAAATATTGACTACTATTTAGGATTGCTCACATTTTGTTTTGGTTTTGTTTTAGTAGAAAGTATAGAATATCATGCTGCATTAATTATGTTTAAATAACTGTGTTTAATTAATCAATAAACATTTTTCTGTTTTTCTGTGAATTTGGGCTCTTCGTGATTATATGCACACCAGTAGCATTTTCACTTTTAGTCCTATAAATTAGCTTGTGCTGGATGAGTCCATCTTGATATTTTCTTTAATTTTTTTTCGATAATCTAATTGAGGACTTCATGCACTAGGTGACCTGACAGTATTTAAAGTTCAGGAATCCTTTTGCTTAAGGACATTTATAAACTTTTTTATATATATATATATATATATATATATATATATATATATATATATATATATATATATATATATATATATATACATACATACACACTGTGAAGGACATAGGTATTTTAAAGGGATAGTCTAATCAAAATTAAACTTTCATAATTCAGATAGAGCATGCAATTTTAAGCAACTTTATAATTGCGCCTATTATCAATTTTTCTTTGTTTTCTTAGTATCTTTATTTGAAAAAGCAAAAAATGTAAGCTTAGGAGCTGGCCAATATTTGGTTCTTCCTTAAAAAGAAGCTGTCTGCTAGATATGAGGAAGACTTTGTGCCAGTAATGGTAAGAACACAAATCAAGGAGCTAAAAAGAGCTAGGGTTTTAACACAAGATTCCTACTTTAAAGTTGCTCACTATTTTTTTGACGCTTAAGTCCAATATTTACATGTTTGTTGAAAACAAATAGATGACCTTGAAGACCTTCAATGCTTGCTTCTGAAAAGAGTGCCTGCAAGGTCTGATAATGAGAAGGCAGTTGAACTTCTGAACACAAAATGCCCAAATGTAATTGTAGATCACACTGGGATTTTTTGAGGATCCCAGCTGATTCCACGGTGCAGCAAACTTGCTCCTCCAGTAATGTTATTGTGTCATGGAAAAGTGACACAGTACTGTGGATGAAAGTGAGCCACAGTTCAGTTGTAGAGTATTCAAATATCTTCCTAAGGACTACTGGACACTTTTCTTCAGATATAAAAAATGACTTCAGTGGCTCATAGAGCAGAAGAATTATGTCTAAAGCAGGTAACTTTGAGAGCCACATGACATTGCTGTGCCCAAGGATATTTTTAAATTCTTGTCGCACAAACTCACAAAAATATTTTAATCTTTTAACACGAACAGTGAATATATGAAAATATCAAAAAATCTTGTTAAGAATATATTCAATATCCACTGGGATTGTATCTAGGGAAGTTTGTGCACAATAGTAGACAATATGAGCTGGACATCCAAGTATATGGAATAGAATCAATATACTTATTTGGGACATGGAGGGCTTTAGCCTGTCTGCTCATACTAAAAGACAGGAAATGTACTTATTATTACCAGTGCGTAAAAGTTAGCCTGCGCACGTGGCAAGCAGTGGAGGAAAATAGCAGTGATATCATCAATGACATTTGCAATGATGTCTGAGAATTTACACTGAGCATGTGCATGAAATGCACGCACACAAAAATACCTATCCCGATAGGTACCTATCATAGCTGTGCATAATTAGGCAAATTGGGGGCATGGAAAGGATTCATATTTCATGTTAAGAAAACAAGAGAACAGTAACTATTTTATAATTGATGTTATTTGCTAAATTGTTTGATTACAGGTGAACTTTAGAATGCTTATGAAATAATATTTGTCCCTTTAAAGTGAAAAAGTGCATTTTCCCAATGATGTCTCAAGGCATGTGGTATAAGCAAAGCTCTGTCCATTAACAGAAGCTGTTGGGGTGTTACATTTTCATTCAACCTCATATATGTTTTCATTTTGATCATGTATTATATATTATAAGTCTTGCCCTAACTATAATGTATTTTTCCCTTGTGTGTTGCTAACAGAAAAGTGTGCTGATAATATGAAAACATTATAGATAAAGTCTGTAACACATGTACAAGTAATGCTACTGTTGCAAAACATGTCTCAGCTGTTGCTCCAACAAAGCTTGTCTTGGAAATATTTGTTCTGTGTACTGCTTTTTGGAGCACTAAAATAATTCAACAGCAGCTGGGAATGTATTTGTTTGTAGTCCAGCACACAGTGCGTTGCCAAGAAAAATACTTTTCACAGTAGAAGTTATGCATTAAAGGGTAACGACAATGATAATCATGTTAAGAGAAGTTTTGAATAATATATTATATTGTAAATGAGCTTGAGTCTATTGAAATTCGATTTTGCATTTCATGTATATTAAACCAAGTTTGTCTTATGTTTTTATTTGAGAGAAAACTAGATTAGATGTTCTCAGACTTTATATAAAAACTAAGGTCTGTTCTTAAATCACCAGTATCACATGCGTAGAAAAATAAACAATGATTTGGAAACTCTATAAAAATCTCATACAGTTGTTTGTTATTTGCTGTAAAAAAAAAAAAAAGCCACTAATGAGTAGGGATGGGCGAATGTTTCGCAACATTCGAAAAATGAAACAAATTTTAACACATTCATTCGTTATAATCGAATTTCAAATGTTTACATAACATTCTAACATTCGATTTTCGAATGTTCAGTTTCGAATTTTACGATTACATTTGAAAATGTATGTTTTGAAAAATTCCAATTTATATTTGTAATAGTATTTCTAATGCTTTCTTTAAATGTAATATTTGAATTATGCAATATTCTATATAGAAACATTCAAAATGATATAGTTGTATCTATTATGTATCAATTTACTAAATTCCCTCCCTACCACATGAACTATTGAACTTCTGAATAGTATTTGTTAGACTGTTAAATTCAAAATTTCAAATGTGGGCATTCGATATAATTATAAACATTCGAATTCAAAAGTGACATTCGAAAACTGTAAATAGCATTCGATTATAGAATTTTTAAAAATATTCGTTCTTATCAGCATTCGGATTTATAATGTTAGACTTTTTTATTTTTTGTAATGTTAGAGTAATTTTTTGTAATTTAATGTTAGGATTTTTTATTTTAAGTGTAATTTAGTAGTAATTGGGGTACATTTAGGGGGTGTTAGGTTAGGGGGCTTAGTAATTAAATTAGTTATTTGCATTGTGGGGGGTTGGCGGTTTAGGAGTTAATAGTTTAATTAGGTTTATTGCAATGTGGGGGTTTGTCGTTTTAGAGGTTAATAGGATAATTAGTTGGCGTTGTAGGGTTTGGTGGTTTAGTGGTTAATATTGTAATTTATTTAGTTGGTGTTGTGGGGATTTGGCGGTGTAAGGGTTAGGTAGTTTCTGTTGTGGGAATTTAGCGATTTAAGGGTTAGTTTTTTTTGTTAATACTTAGTACTGACGGTTATGTTTATTTTTTTCTTAATACTTCGTATGGGTGGTTATTTTTTTTTTTAATACTTCGTACGGGTGGTTAGTTTTATTTTTTTTATACTTTGTGCGGGTGGTTAGTTTTTTTTTCTTAATACTTTGTGCAGGCGTTTTTTGTTTTTTTTATTATTTCTTGCAAACGGTTACATTTTTTTAGTTATTTCATGCTGGCGGTTGCGTCATTTTTTTTTTTTTAAGGCTTTGTTTGCCTACGCTGCATCCAGTTGGATTCCGAAAATGGCAGGGTGGTGAAAGAAACTGAAGGTGTATTTTCGGAATCCACCGGGATGCAGCTTCGCTGCATTCAGGTGGATTCTTTTGGCTGCCTCGTGCATGCGAACTGGCGACACCAACGGACGTGTTACAAACACGATTATACTATAGATAGGAATCACAATGGCATATAGGCATTTTTTTCAACAAGAGGCAAAATATATAACTTTTTAAATTTGTAATGTTTTACAGCCAATGGAAAAAATAACATAAGTGAAATATGATTCTGTATATTAGAATGTATTCCAAATGTATTAAAAATGTGTCACAAAACAGAATAATAAGTAAATAATAATTATATGATAAATTCATGTTGGCATAAGCTTTATTATGCTATTCACCAGATTAAGAACATTCACATTTTAAAGAGTTTAAGTGGTTGTCTGCTCAGTAAATAGAAAGGACTAGATTACAAGCGATAGCAACACTTGAGTGTAATTGAATTTAATGGATGTTGGGTTAGCCTGATTTCAGAGCTCTGGTTAACTGTTATGCGAGACAAAAAAGTTGCACAAAACACATCACAAACACATTTAAAAGTACAGTTACACTCATAAAAACACTTTCTCATACAATTTTTTTTTAATTTTTTAAATTGCTATAACAGTTATAAGGACTCAAAGTTATGAGGTCTTAGGTGTTAGAAAAAAAAGGCAGGCAAAGGGCTTAATATAGAGATACATACATACATACACATGTCTAAATAAATATATATATATATATATATATATATATATATAGATATAGATAGATAGATAGATAGATAGATAGATAGATAGATATAGATATATGTACATATTTATTTATTTATTTATTTATATGTGTATATATGCATTTACAGACATATATTCACATATAAATACATAAATGCATATCTAATCTAATCTTATATAGACACATACTGTATACATATATAAGTGCATGGGAGCCCCTTGCAGTCAAGAAGCTGAAAACATGAAAAAACATCTTTACGCCATATTCATATGTAATAATTGTTTAACTGTATGTTCAGTAAATATGTCACATTCCAAATCATATATATATAGAAATATTTATTTAAGAATAAACAGAGCACATTTTTCAATGTAAAGAACATTTGAATGTGGAATATTCCTATTTAAGGTTGGGTTCAGCGCTCTTGAATAAACATGGTTGGGTAAGTACGGGAGTATCAGAGTTAGTTTTTTGTGTAGTTTGAACGCTTCATTGTTAATGCTGTTGTGATATTATAAGTTTAAATTGTTTGTGCATGTTGGGTTTTTCTTTCACATGCTAACTTTTTACTTGAAACTCATAATATGAGCATAACCCGACGCACGCAAAAAGCCTCTGTCTAGTGATGTCAATGTGTAAGCTCTAAATAGCGCTCCAATCATAATCTAGCCCAAACTAAGCTCAAAGAGCAGCAGCTATACTGTATGTAGAGGAATAGGGGCCAATTTATCAATGGCAGAATGTCCCCTGATGCCCCTGTTTCCGTGCGAACCTTCAGGCTCGCTGGAAACAGCAGTTAAGGAGCAGTGTTCTTAGCGGCTATGGACATTAATCTGCTCGAACCTATACGATCGGGTTGATTGACATCCCCTGCTTCGGCCGATTGGTCGCGAATCTGCAGGGGGCGGCATTGCACAAGCAGTTCACCAGAACTGCTTGTGCAATGTTAAATGCTGACAGCGTATGCAGCGTATCGTGTCGGACAGACATTGATAAATATTATTTCATACAAAATAAACAAGTTTGCATTTGTCTTATATAAACAAATAAAAAAACGTGATAAGAGGCTGTCGTTAGTGGCTTAGAAACAGGCAGAAATGTAGGGGTTTAATTGTTATAAAGTATATTAATATATCAATGTTGGAGGTTGTTCAAAGCTGGGAAATGGGTAGTAAAGGCATTATCTATCTTTTTAAAACAATAACAATTTTAGTGTAGACTGTCCCTTTAACACATTTGAGTAAGCCATTTACAGACATAGAGGACAAAACAAGCAACATTGGCCCACCAGCAGGGTGGATACAAATCAATGATTTGTTTTTATTTAAATCAGATTTTGTTTTAATTTAAATCAGATATTTTTTATTTAAATAGGGTGTTTTGTTTTTTTAGGAAAAATCTATCTAAAGGTTTCTTTTATGATACATTATAATCTAAAGGTTATACATCCTGAAATATAGATTTGTAAATTGTTTTTAATTATATAGCAAGATGCTTTATATTTATGGCTGTAATATTACATATTTTGGTAAATTAATTCTATTAATCCATTCACAATGCCATTTTCTCCCAGATGTTTCTGTCAGATTATTAGTTCACCTCTCAATAATTTAATTAATTTCAACTATCTGTATATGCATATCTAATGATATATAACCAAATCAGTAATGGTCTGATATAACCTGAAAATAATCTGAAAAGTTTTTATTCTAAAAGTGCAAACCTTGATTTAAATTGATTTAGGAAGGTCTTATTGACCTGATTTCAAGCGTGTTTTAAATCAATTTGATTTCAATTAAATCCACCCTGCCCACCAGTGAAGTCAATGGGCTGCAAACCAGGATGCCCAGATTTAAGTTGCTTTAGGGCAAGTTCATGATTGTAGCTACCTCCAAGGATGCCCTCTGGCAGTCCTTAAAGGGACATGAAACCCAAATGCCCTTTTCAGGGCAATGGGGATCTTAGGTTTTTTTAGTTAGGCTTTTATTGGGGGGGAGGGGGGGTTGTGTGGGTGGTGGGTTTTACTGTTGGTGGGTTGTTTGTATTTTTTATTTACAGGTAAAAGAGCTGATTTCTTTGGGGCAATGCCCCGCAAAAGGCCCTTTTAAGGGCTATTGGTAGTTTAGTTTAGGCTAGGGTTTTTTTTATTTTGGGTGGGCTTTTTTTATTTTGATAGGGCTTAGTTTAGGTGTAATTAGTTTAAATATCTTGTAATTTGTTTTTTACTTTCTGTAATTTAGTGTTTGTTTTTTTTGGTAATTTATTTAATTGTAGTGTAAGGTTAGGTGTTATTGTAACTTAGGTTAGGTTTTATTTTACAGGCCAATTTGTATTTATTTTAGCTAGGTAGTTATTAAATAGTTAATAACTATTTAGTAATTATTCTACCTAGTTAAAATAAATACAAACTTGCCTGTAAAATAAAAATAAACCCTAAGCTAGATACAATGTAACTAACTATTAGTTGTAATGTAGCTATCTTAGGGTTTATTTTATAGGTAAGTATTTAGTTTTAAATAGGAATAATTTAGGTAATAATAGTAATTTGTATTTAGATTTATTTAAATTATATTTAAGTTAGGGGATGTTAGGGTTAGGGTTAGACTTAGGTTTAGGGGTTAATAAATTTGGAATAGTGGTGGCGACGTTGGGGATGGCAAATTAGTAGTTAATAAATGTAGGTAGGTGGCGGCGATGTTGGGGGCAGCAGATTAGGGGTTAATAATATTTAACTAGTGTTTGCGAGGCGGGAGTGTGGCGGTTTAGGGGTTAACATGTTAATTATAGTGGCGGCTATGTCCGGAGCGGCAGATTAGGGGTTAAAAATGTTATTATAGAGTTTCCGATGTGGGAGGGCCTCGGTTTAGGGGTTAATAGGTAGTTTATGGGTGTTATTGTACTTTTTAGCACTTTAGTTATGAGTTTGATGCTACAGCGTTGTAGTGTAAAACTCATAACTACTGACTTTAAAATGCGTTAGGAATCTTGTCGGTAGAGGCTGTACCGCTCACTTTTTTGACCTCTCAGGACAAACTCGTAATACCATCGCTATGGAAGTCCCATAGAAAAAAGGGTTTACAAAATTTACGTAAGTAGGTTTGCGGTAAGGCCAAAAAAGTGTGCGGTACATACCTGCAAGACTCGTAATAGCAGCGGGCGTAAAAAAGCAGCGTTAGGACCTGTTAACGCTACTTTTTCACCTTACCGCAAAACTCGTAATCTAGGTGATTGTTATTTTTCGTAATTTAGTGTTTGTTATTTTTTTGTACTTCAGTATTTTTTTACTTTTTGAAATTTAGTATTTTCTATTTTTTGTAATTGTAGATGTAATTTTTTTTTAGTATGGTAAGGTTTTTTTTAATTTGTAATTTAGTTTATTTAATTGATAGTTATCTTAATTTTAGTATAATAGTTATGTTATCTTAATATATAGTTTGAACTTAGGTTTTTTTAATTTCACAGGTAAGTTTTTATTTATTTTTTTAAGATAGGGATCTTGTAATTTTAATTTAAAGTTAGGGGGTTGTTAGGTTTAAGGGTTAATAGTTTAATTTAGTTTTTGGCGATGTGGGGGGCTGGCGGTTTAGGGGTTAATAGGTTTATTTAGTGGTACTGATGTGGGAGGCCAGAAGTTTATGGGTTAATACCTTTATTTAGTGGCAGCGATGTCGGGGAGCAGCAGAATAGGGGTTAATATCTTTATTATAGTGTGCATTAAATTGGGGTGTGGGGGAATAGGGGTTAATAACTTTAGTATAGTGGCGGTGATATCGGGAGCGGCAGATTAGGGGTTAATACATTTATTTTGGTGGCGCCTATATCGGGAGAGGCAGATTAGGGTTTAATAACATTATGTAGGTGTCAGGGGTGGAGGATTTAGGTGTGTTTAGACGTGGGGTTTATGTCAGGGTGTTAGGTTTAAACGTAACTTTTTTTCCCCATAGACGTCAATGGGGCTGTGTTATGGAGCTTTTCATTCTGCAATCGCAGGTATTAGGTTTTTTTCTAACACTCTCTCCCCATTGATGTCTATGGAGAAAGTGTGCACAAGCACGTTAAAGCAGCGCTTGTATTTTGTGCGGGATGGAACTTAATGCAAACATAT